>NC_068364.1:30045358-30345358 GCF_020536995.1 Dreissena polymorpha
TTTAACATAAACAGTGAAAATTATCGATAATTTTCACTGATAATTTTCATTGTTTAAAACAGTGAAATTATCAGTTTTAATTCACTGATATTTCTCTATAAACCACCGGAAAGCATAAAATAAAGGTCTTTAATCAAATTTAACTTTTTAAGAGACCTTTAATGCATCAAAATACCTATCTAAGTGGTAAAGGGTTAAAAACCTATCTAAGTGGTTAAGGGTAAATATTTGCTGTGTAACATCCTCTAGTTATAATCTATTAAGTTTGTTCAAATCCTGCCCGCAGTGTTTTTTTGAGAATCAGATCAGGTCCCTTTGGATTTGGAAAAATCACGGCATTTGACTAAAATTGGGAAATTAGTGTTGCTGTTTTGCTTATAATTGCTTAGGTCACCAGGTTAATTCGCAAACAATAGTATCACTCCTTTCAGATGCGTTTATCCGATAGGTCACCTACTCAAATTTGAAAAAAAAAAAAACTTGTTTCCTCAACATGGCCATATTTAATCAGAATGTTTGTGTTTATTTTTTAAAGGTTGTGTTTGAATGTGGGTCAAGTTTAGATCAACAGGTCAAGTATTCAGTAAGTGGTGACTTTACCAGGTCAAGTATTCAGTAAGTGGTGACTTTAACAGGTCAAGTATTCAGTAAGTGGTGACTTGACACTCAGGTGAGTCCTTTAGAGGCATCGTGGCCCGCTTGTTTAACTCTTTCAGTGCTGGAGCTGAATTTTGAAGGCCTTTGCAAACAGTTTGGATCCAGATGAGATGCCACAGAACGTGGCGTCTCATCAGGATCCAAACTGTTGCTATTCTGATAGTATTCTTTGAAAAAAATCGAAAAAAATGCTAATTTTAGAAATTCAGCAAACAACATTTAAGCAGACGACAAATTTCCCAGCATGCAAAGGGTTAAGTAATATCTGGGTCAAGCAGGTTTCCTTCAGGCTGTAGTTGTATCTTGTGAACACTTCAGGAGAAAAATGTTTAATCCAGAAACTCAGCAAAAAACTATATTAACATTTGTTTTCCTGATATCCCAGCCTAGTCCAAAATTGGCTTTGAGTGCAAAACAAGGTCAGAAGCCACATTTATTATACAATCATCTTAAAAACTGCTTACAACAGTTTTACCGTTTACCACTTAGAAACGTATTTTCACGCATGTGTAGTCCCTTAGTAAGTTTTATTTAATTTTAGACCTTTCTCACTAGATTCAAGTTAAAGGGCTTCATTTCCAAACCTTAGATACTGATGAGCAGCAAACAGCATAAAACCTGAACAGACTGCGAGTTACTGGAAAAGGGTTAAGAGGCCATTGTCCCTCTTGTTGATCCATTCTTTAGAAACTTCATGTCTGGTCAATCTTTTAACCCATTTATGCCTAGTGGACTCTCCCATCCTTCTAAATTGGATCAATTTATTTCCAAAATTAGGGATGTCTGGTATATGTATTTCTATTTTTAGAATATTTCTTACAGAATTTCGTTTAAGCAAACAGTGTAGACCCCGATGAGACGCCACATTATGCGTCGTCTCATCTGGGTCTACGCTGTTTGCAATGTCCTTTTTTCAGGACGCTAGGCATAAATGGGTTAATCTGGGTCATGCATGTCCAAAAATAGGTCACTAGGCCAAACCTCTGAAAAAAATCTTGTAATCGATCATTGAGAACCCTCCAAAGAGCAAACTAGCTTAGTAGTGTTTCAATGTTTTAATGTAATTATTGGTTCAATGGGAATTGAATATTCCAGGATATAGTCCATTATTGGTATTGTTACTAATTGATCAATTGTCCATTGGGATAAAATTGACTTATGATTCATTTGAACTCATTTCAGTCTGCACTCAACTGCCCCAATGCATTTAGTGTTAGTCAAGTCTTAGTGCAATTGATGTTTAGCTTATGGACGGATTGAACTTATTGAAAATCTATAGATTCAACATTTAAGGTTTTGAACTGATTGCACTAATTGTAACAGATTTATTATTGTTGTTAATTTACAAATGGTTTTGCTTCATTGTTGAGCTGTTCAACGCAAAAAAGGAATATGTTTGATTTTTTTCTTTGGCTTATAAACGGATCTTTAGGGCTGAGGATAATTCGAACTGTATCACGAATAACATGAGTTATAAGTAGATATACAGATCACAGCAGCATTATATTTTTATTTAAAAACTCAATTTAAAAAAGGGGCTTAGGTGGGGAGTTGGGGGTAATGGGTGTAACACACATTTTTGTTCCCTACCCGTTTCACCGGAGGGAACTTATGGTTTGCGCTCTGTGCGTCTGTCTGTGAGTCTGTTTGTCTGTCTGTCACACTTTTCTGGATCCTGCAATAACTTTAAAAGTTCTTTATATTTTTTCATGAAACTTGAAACATGGTCAGATGGCAATATGGACATTATGCACGTCTTTTCATTTTGTTCTTACGTAAAGAATCCTGGTTGCTATGGCAACAAATATATATATAAAAAATCTGACAATGGTGGATCAGTCGGTAGGGGACATATATTGCTTGGCAATAGTCTTGTTTATGCAGTTTTACAGGAACATTTGACCAAAACATTGAATCTCAAACATTTACGCGGTAAAAAAAGATAAAACCATTTTGCAATAGGTTGCAAATAACCTCACATAAGCACAGTCTTCATCTGTAGACAGAAAAAACTCTAAACGACCATCCGGACATTATGACCAACTGGCTACAAGGACCACCAATTTTCTGTCCCGAATTTTTCCTTCGATATTTCAATGGTTGTTTATACACTCACTGATCTGACCAACCCCATGGCTAATTACGCCCACATTAACCCTTTACCACCTAGATACATATTTTCACGCATTTATAGTCCCTTTAATTGTAGTCCCTTAGAAAGGTATATTTAATTTAAGAGTGTTTGAACTAGATTTAAGTGTTTAAGGTTCATCTCCAAACCTAAGATACTGATGAGCAACAAATAGCATAAAACCTGAACAGACTGCGCGTTAGTCGCAGGCTGTTCTGGTTTTATGCTGTTTGCACATAGCCATTTTCTCTTTGCTTCTATGTGGGAAAGGGTTAAGTAGTTACGACCAATCAACGAAATTGTTCTACATTGACACTCACAAAACAACCTGTAACTTTTAAACCTTCCTTGATTTGGGTTTGTGGTTTGATTGGGTTTGTGTACGAAGTCATTGTGACCCAATTAAAGACATCGGTATTTGCATCCACTACGAGGTGTAAGATTTTTTTCCCTTCTTTTTCTTTTTAACATTTAATTCTTGATTGATAATTAGCTAATATGTTCCAGTCATTGATGCATAAATTCATTATTGTTTGGTTCACACTTTAAAGATTAAAAACAGCAAATAATTTAATCGTTAGGATATTAAATGTAAGAATATTTAAGTACGACGGTTTTGTTCGTGATAGATATCAAAACTATGCCATAACGTTTTAAAAAAAGGATCAGAGAAAACGGAAAGAGTTGCATGCAAAAATATTAAAGTTCATTAAATATTTACCATTTGTATTAGCTGTCCATAAAATTCATGAAAACTCAGCATTAAGATCACTTAGCTATTAATACCATTTTTCAAAAGTCCCACGGGTGGTCTTAATAGTGAGGTTTCACTGTGCATATTCTATTTGAACTACAAAATATGAAGCTGAAATCTGTAATTCAAAATGATCACAGTATATGCCTTCCCTTATCAAAAATCCTCAATCTGCTTTTGATGGGATTAAGATCAAATATTATGTAACACTTTGCTATTAAATAATGAAAATGCAAAAATTATATTGATTTTAAAATTGGTTCATCAATTTTTGAATCATAAGAAGAACATCAGAGTATGTTTTATGCTGTAAGGTTTGGGACTTCTTTATGTATTGTTTATGAGAAGATGTGATCTTTGTCTTTTTATAAATCAGTGAGCATTATGTTAGAACTGTGAAAATATTATACTGTAAAAGCCTGATTAATGTGTCCCTTAAATTTATGTAGAACACAATAATAGCAAATAGTTCAATACATTAATTTACCTCTCCAGTTAATATATTTTTAATGACCACACTTTGCATGTAAAGTATTGAAATTGATTCAGCTGGCAAAGTAAATTGTAATTAAAATTAAGAGGACACAACCAAATGTTCTAGTTCTGGAATAATTGGGCTTAATGCATGTACGTTCAGTGTTATCCTAGATTAGCCTGGGTAGTCTGACAGGCTTATCAGGGATGACACTTTCTGTGCACAGGAAAATCAGGGATGACACTTTCTGTGCACAGGCAAATCAGGGATGACACTTTCTGTGCACAGGCAAATCAGGGATGACACTTTCTGTCTTAACTGAAGTTGTATTTAGAAGAGACTTCCTTTAACAAATCAGGGATGACACTTTCTGTCTCAACTGAAGTTGTATTTAGAAGAGACTTCCTTTAACAAATCAGGGATGACACTTTCTGTCTCAACTGAAGTTGTATTTAGAAGAGACTTCCTTTAACAAATCAGGGATGACACTTTCTGTCTCAACTGAAGTTGTATTTAGAAGAGACTTCCTTTAACAAATCAGGGATGACACTTTCTGTCTCAACTGAAGTTGTATTTAGAAGAGACTTCCTTGAACAAATCAGGGATGACACTTTCTGTCTTAACTGAAGTTGTATTTAGAAGAGACTTCCTTTAACAAATCAGGGATGACACTTTCTGTGCACAGGCAAATCAGGGATGACACTTTCTGTCTTAACTGAAGTTGTATTTAGAAGAGACTTCATGTAACAAAAAAAAAACATCAGAAAGTTGGGGCTGTGGCTCATAAGATACAACACTAACAAACATGCATTAAGCCCATTTTCCCAGAACTACTTGCCTTAAGCCCATTTTCCCCAGAACTACATGCATTAAGCCCATTTTCCCCAGAACTACATGCATTAAGCCCATTTTTTCCAGAACTACATGCATTAAGCCCTTTTTTCCCAGAACTGCATGCATTAAGCCTATTTTCCCCAGAACTACATGCATACAGCCTATTTTTCCTAGAATGCAACTCAAATATGGTCATTCAGGTGTGGTGGATAAGGTGTCCTCTTTGCAACTGAGAGGCCAAGGGTCGATCCCCACTCATGAATTGCTTTGAATGTGTACAAAGATAAGAAAGTACTGGTTTTTCTCAGGAAACAATCTCATTTGTGTCTTTATCATAAGTAAGCCTTAGGCTTTAACTTTGATTTATCTAAATAAATGAGCCTTACTCTGTGAAAAGGGGGTTTAATGCATGTGCATAAAGTGTTATCCCAGATAAGTCTGTGCAGTCTGCATAGGCTAATTAGGATTGACACTTTCCACTTTTTTTTTGTTTAAAGGAAGACCCTTCTTAGCAAAAATCCAGTTTATGCAGAAAGTGTTGTCCCTGATTAGCCTGTGCAGACTACACAGGCTAGTCGGGGACAAGTCTCTTTACACACATGCATTAAACCCTGTTTTCGCAGAGCAAGGCTCAAATTGAACTTGTTTGTCAAACATATGTGCCTCATAGACATTAGCTGAACTCCAAAATATTGTTGTTTTCTCCTGATGTATGATGATAGATAAAAAGTCATTTTCTTTGAGTAATTTGGGGCATTCATTGTTTTTACTAATCTTTTAAGTAGCAGTTTATGTTTTTTACAATACAGTTTGATGGATGAAGATAATTAACATGCAAAATATGAGATAAATAGAGAAATAATAAATGACTTTTCAACAATAAAAATAAATTTGGTAAGACATAACTGTGTCCTGTTAAGTATATCAACAAAATAAATTGAATGGAATGTGTATGTATGGACATTTCAACTTCAACGGATGCTGACCAAGTGCTTGGCTTCATGCTCTACCGTATTTTACATAATTATCCCGGTGGGCTATTACATTTCAATAATGGATATAACCTTGCCATAGTTTACTCTGTTTATTTGGAGTTATAATTTTATATGAGTGTCCGGTGCTTTTGTAAATAGATGGGAAATTAAAGAAGTTTAATCGGTTATTCTTTTGAATTTATATAAAAGTTTTTGGTGTTTTTGTAATTAAGATGGGATGCTAAATTATGATAAATCACACATAAAATTGTGTAGGTTAATTTAGTTACTTTGAAGTCATTATTTTTCAGGACCTTAATTTTCATTCATCTTGTAGTTTTTCCCATCCACAAATGTTACACAAACATATCCAAAATGAACTATGCAAATTCCTTTTTTTTCCAAAATAAAAAATCCACAAATATACTTGCCCACACAAAAATTATTTAAAAAAAACACACAATTTCATGATGACACAATGACATGAATCTACAGTATTTCTATGTGATTTTATTGAAAACAATAGGGGTAGTGGATGTTTTTGAGGGAACATCTATTTGGGTATGTACGGTATACAGGGATATCTTTTGAAGTGTACTCAGCATACAGTTGCATTCACATACCGTAAATAAACAATCTTTGGTACATTTATTTTGTAACACAAATACTGGTACTTTATTTTGTAACACAAATACAGTTGTGCTTGTTGCTTGATTAATTAAAATAAATTACACGTACTTGTTGCTTGATTAGTTAACATAAATTAGGGAGAAAACGTGATTTATATTCATCTGAGTTGATGTGGCATTTTAATTAATGGCTTTGAGTTATTTGCTGTATTTGGGTTCTTTTCTAGATTTGGGTTCTTTGCTGCAGTATGGATTTATGTGTTGCTCACTAGTTCAGCAATTGGATTTAAGCTAATATGGAAAATGGAGTATTTTTATAAAGATTAACATAAATCTAATAACAGCAATTAATTATTTGTTCTGTGATGAGATGTTTTTATGATTGATATATTTGTTTAGAAAAAAAGAAAAAACAAATTCTGTGCAAACCTCCGATGAAGGATTTACATTTTATTTTCAAGCTGAATTGATGTATAGGGCAAATTGTGTGCAGTTGAAAAAAATAAGAATTTTGATGAATTAATTTGATGCTTGACAATTATTGCCTTCTGCCATTATTTATTTAACTATTTAGTCTGTGAAAGATTAGTCTTGGAAGGGTACAAACATACTTAATTTTATAATAAATTATCAAAATTAACAAAAATTGTTGTTGTTTTTAAAAAAAACATTCACAAACAGCCATAAAAGACCTTCTCACTGTTGACACTTGCCTTTATGTTTGTAAGAATTAAATATATTTTTAAAGACTTTGTAAACATTACCAGGTGATGAATTTCACTTCTTTTGATCCATCAAAAACACAAATTTTCTTGTATACATGGTGTGTGAAAAACACAATTTGGTCCTGCTACTATATGAGATAGGGGATTATCAATTAAAACTAATAACGCATTTCAAACAAGTTGATAGACATTATGACTTTGATGTTCTTATGTTTGGAAGTTGGTATTAATACCCCATCAATTAATCCTTTACAACTGAGATACGTATTTTGAAGCGTTTCTAGTCCCTTAGAAAGATAAATGTTATTAAAGACCATTCTTACTAGGTTCAAGTTTAAAAGGGATCTTTTCACGCTTTGGTAAATTGACAAAATTGAAAAAAGTTGTTTCAGATTCGCACATTTTCGTTTTAGTTATGATATTTGTGAGGAAACAGTAATACTGAACATTTACCATGGTCTAATATAGCCATTATATGCATCTTTTGACGATTTTAAAACCTAAAAATTATAAAGCGTTGCAACGCGAAACGATTGAATAATTTGGAGAGTTCTGTTTTTGTCGTTAAATTTTGTGAAACTACGAAGATTGCTTATATAAGGTATAAAATACGTCATGTATGTGTACTCGGCGGAATAGCTCAGTAGGCTAAAGCGTTTTTACTTCAGGACTCTGGCAGGACTCCAGGGGTCACTGGTTCGAAACCTGCTCCGGGCAATGTTCTTTTCCTTTTTTTAATTTTATTCTTGACTTTTTACTGGAGCTTTTACGATCCAATGTTTACATTTATCAATATAAAGCATTTAATGAATAAGTTAAAAAAATGCCAAAATCTGTGAAAAGGCCCCTTTAAAGGTTTCATTTCCAACCTTTAGACTACTGATGAGCAGCAAACAGGATGAAACCTGAACAGCAAGTTACTCGCAGGCTGTTCTGGTTTAATGCTGTTTGCACATAGCACTCTGTGTCTGAGTGGGAAAGGGTTAACCCATTAAAAAATCAAGACGCCATATAGCTGCCAGTAATCTTAATAAGAGCTGCTGTGAAAACGTATTAACAAATTCTATTAGATGCATTAATATATATGACATTTACAATGTTGCAAGGACTCTTATTCTTCAGCCTTTGCCCTTTTAAGTTTATTCATCTATTTTAGATCAAATGAGATTAATTTTATAGAAGAATCTTGGTTCAAATCAATTTACACCTCTAATAGGAGCAACACCACATTGTGTTTTTCACTCACTTTAAAAAAAAAACATTCATCATGTTGATGAATCAAAAGAAGTGAACTTTATCAACTGGCAATGTTTACAGAGTATTTTAAAAGATATCTATACTTATACCAAAAAGGCAATGTCAAAAAGTGCAGGTCTTTTATGGCTGTAAGTGAATGCATTTTTTTTTAAACCAACAGTTGGTGTTTGAATAGTTGATTACAATTCTGTGTGAAACTCAGTTTTTGATAAGAATATGACATCATGCAGTAAGAGGCAGTTTAATTAATTAACACATTCCCATTTAAGTAGCAAAGTGAAAATGGCTATGTGCAAACAGCATTATATACCAGAACAGCTTGCAAGTAACTTGTAGTCTGTTCAGGTTTTACGCTGTTTGCTGCTCATCAGTAGCTAAGGGTTGGAAATGAAGCCTTTAAAATTTGAATATAGTAGGAAAGTTCTTTAATAAATGTAACTTTCTTAGGGACTGCAAATGCGTCAAAATACTTGAGCTAAGTCAGGTTAAGTTTTTAACAAATACTAAGAGTGGGCAACATCAAAACTGTGAGATAGTTTTATAAACTACATTATTATCACTTCTTTTACATGAGCACATGTCTTGATAAGAATGTTGTCATCTTGTACATTTTTACTGGGAAAAATCAATTAAATAATCCCACGACTGCAATCAAAGGTCAGATGGTGAACACTTGCCAGACTCAAGAATATCAAGAAGGCATTCTTTAGAAAGCCATCTATTATCAATAAGTAAATACTGTGACTTACAATATATACTTTACCTTGTTTTTTTGCCACCTTGAATGTTATTTTTCCAGTTTTATAACTCCAGTCAATACTATACTAGTAATTATCAATGGGAAACAGGCCAGAAAAAGGTGTTGTTTTACGAGTGTTGATATTGTTTTCATAGTAATGGCAAAATATCATCATGGGAAAAAGATAATGAGCCGTGATTGTTTGCTCGGTGAATTTCAATGACGAGGAAATGGATATATAGGGAATGAATGGTGAACTCTTGAAGGAAATGTATTTTAATCAAAATATACAATCAACCATTTCCAGGATGTATACAAGAAAATAGTTAGATCTATGATACTCATCTAAAGCCAGTATATACATGTGTGTAATGCGGTTGAGGAAGATCAAAGAAGGAATAGTTCTTGTAAATTTGATGGAAATTAATTTTTATTCAAATTTCTGTGCAAGATATATTGCATAATAGTATTATACTGTGAGTGCTTAAATGTTGACCAATGCTTATTGTTGAAAAAACTTTATGTCAGTTTAGAGACAACAAACAAGCGCAATCAAAGAAAAAATTCAAAGTCTAGACGAAATACAAAACAATAACCTTGTCAGATTTGCAAAAAAGTGTGATATTAGCAATAAACAGGTGCTGAAACGTTGAAGGTAGCAATTTGATCTATTTAATGCATTTATTGTGTTGATTTGATAACGAGAAACAGGGAATTTCACAGAAAGAAAATGTTGAAATTTGACAAAAAGGTCTGCCTAACAAGTAGCAGACAAATATTATAGAATAAAAAAGACAAGACACAAGAGAAATCACTGACAAAATGTTGACGTTTAAATAAAAGGTCTGTTAAAAAACAAGAAGGCAATAAATGTAGCATTTTAATGAATGCCAAACATTAATAAATTTAATTGACACAAAAATATAAAAACATGTTCAAGACACGTCTTGACTGCGTGAGAAAAAAAAGAAACAAGAATATCACAATTTTTACTTTTGAAATTTGTAAGCATTTTTTTTTAACAACTAGATAAAAATGAATGAGGATAATTGATTGGACACAATCAATTAAAAAATGTCAGTAGACAGGTTCAAGGCACTTGTGACTGGAGAGCGCAAACTGAGTCAATCGTTGACGAATATTCCGAAAGTGTTGGTGACAGATGCTGGACATCGCCGCCATGTGTTGGATCATGAGGAGGAAGGGCGCAGCCATTCCCAACCATGTTCACCGATCGTGAAACGTAGGGCCTTCACCACCTGCATTGCAGGAACGCGGTATCTTATAGGTAAGAGATAGTGTGGGGAAAGGGTAACTTACAGGTAAGAGATAGTGTGGGGAAATGGTAACTTATAGGTAAGAGATAATGTAGGAAAATGGTAACTTATAGGTAAGAGATAGTGTAGGGAAATGGTAACTTATATGTAAGAGATAGTGGGGAAATGGTATCTTATAGGTAAGAGATAGTGGGGAAATGTTATCTTATAGGTAAGAGATAGTGCAGGGAAATGGTATCTTATAGGTAAGAGATAGTGTGGATAAATGGTATCTTATA
This sequence comes from Dreissena polymorpha, assembly GCF_020536995.1. NCBI lineage: Eukaryota > Metazoa > Mollusca > Bivalvia > Myida > Dreissenidae > Dreissena > Dreissena polymorpha. The sequence goes on from NC_068364.1 coordinate 30,056,089, forward strand.
GGTAAGAGATAGTGTGGGGAAAATGGTATCTTATAGGTAAGGGATAGTGTTGAGAAATGATATTTTATAGGTAAGAGATAGTGTGGGGAAATGGTATCTTATAGGTAAGATATAGCATGGAGAAATGTTATCTTATATGTAAGAGATAGTGCGGGGAAATGGTATCTTATAGTTAAGAGATAGTGTGGATAAATGGTATCTTATAGGTAAGAGATAGTGTGGGGAAAATGGTATCTTATAGGTAAGGGATAGTGTGGAGAAATGATATCTTATAGGTAAGAGATAGTGCGGGGAAATGGTATCTTATAGTTAAGAGATAGTGTGGATAAATGGTATCTTATAGGTAAGAGATAGTGTGGGGAAAATGGTATCTTATAGGTAAGGGATAGTGTGGAGAAATGATATCTTATAGGTAAGAGATAGTGTGGGGAAATGGTATCTTATAGGAAAGAGATAATGTGGGGAAATGGTATATTTTAGGTAAGAGATAGTGCAGATATCTGGTATCTTATAGGTAAGAGATAGTTTGGAGAAATGGTATCTTATAGGAAAGGGATAGTGTGGAGAAATGGTATCTTAAAAAGGTAAGGGATATTGTGTGAAAATGGTAATTTATAGGTAAGAGATAATGTAGGAAAATGGTAACTTATAGGTAAGAGATAGTGGGGAAATTGAAACTTATAGGTTAGAGATAGTGTGGGGGAAATGGTAACTTATTGGTAAGAGATAGTGTGGGGAAATGGTAACTTATAGGTAAGAAATAGTGTGGGGAAATGGTAACTTATAGGTAAGAAATTGTATGGAGAAATGGTATCTTAAAGGGACAAAATTGTTTGATGGAATTTGAGACTTATGTTTTCACCAATAGTGAATTGTCAGCCACCTGCATAGCTGAAATGAGGTATCTTGTAGTTAAGTTATTAGTTATGAATGTTAAAACTAATATTATAAATTAGTTATCATTATGCATACTCACTTGAAACAAAATTTGTCCATTTTGTTGGTTCTCTTGGCCTTTAATTGTGCGGCAATTGTGAAATGTTGAGCTTTCAGCCAAGCTGTATTGCAGGAACATTATATCTTATGGGTAAGAACCTGTGTATGGGGAAATGGTTACTTATAGAAATCTTGAGGTGAAATAGTAACTTGATGGTAAGAAGTCTCAAGGTGAAATGGTAACTTATAGGTTAGAAATCTTGAGGTGATATGGTAACTTCTAGGTTAGAAATCTTAAGGTAAACTTGTAACTAATATAGGTAAGAAATATTGAGATAAACTTGTAGCTTATAGACAAGAAATCTTGAGGTAAACGTGTTACTTAAAAGTAAGAAATCAAGAACATGGTATCCTATAGGTAAGAAATTGATAAGAAATACTGTGGTGAACTTTATATTGAGACTTCAAAACAAATCAGTCTTTTCCCCATCAAAGGAATCTTTTAGGTAAGATATTGTTTGGTGAAAATTGAGACTTAAAATAGTGGTTGTATCTTATAGGTAAAAAACTATGTTTGAAAGGAAAATAAAAGAAATAATAGTGTAAGGAATAATGGTGTAAGACATAAAAGTGAAATGAATAATGGTGTAAGAAATAAAAGTGTAATGAATAATGTTGTAAGAAATAATTGTGCAAGAAATAATGGTGTATAAGGAACAATTGTGTAATGAATAATGGTGTGAGAAATAATAGTGTAAGAAATAATGGTGTAAGGAATAATATTGTAAACAATACTTGTGTAAGAAATAATAGTGTAAAAAATACCGGTGTAAGGAATAATGATGTAAGAAAAAATGGTGTAAGAAATAATGGTGTAAGAAATACTAGTGTAATGATAATGGTGTAAGAAATACTAGTGTAATGACTAATGGCATAAGAAATAATAGTGTAAGGGTAATGGTGTAAGAAATAAGGGTGTAAGGAACAATAATGTAATGAATAATGATGTAAGTAATAATAGTGTAAGAAATAAGGGTGTGAGGAATAACTGTGCAAAAAATAATTGTATAATAAATCATAGTGTATTAAATAATAGTTTAAGAAATACTGGTGTAAGGAATAATGGTGTAAAAAATAGTGTAATAAATACCAGTGTAAGAAGTACTAAGAAATAATAGTGTAAGGCATAATGGTGTAAGAAACTATAGTATATTGAATAATGATGTTTACTCATACTTTTTTTTAATATTCATGTTAACATGTTTTTTTTAAACAAAAATGGGCAAATAGAAGTTGTGAACTGTGCTGTATTTTTGCACAAAAAGGAAGCAATGAGCTATTCTGCTGCATTTTTCATGTATTGACATTTCACGGAGGCCTCATTTTCATACCTTGCGTTGATTTTTTTTTGTGAAAAGAAGATTTAAGATTGAAAAATATATATGGCATAATAGTATCAATTCACATGGCATTTATGGGCTGTAAGTCCTGCTTAATTAAAGTACGCCTAATGCTGTGCTTTCCACTTTCTGCGAAAAAATTGTTGAAGCTATCCTCTTAAATGTATTGGCAAAGTTTGCTCAAGGGAAAATCAGTTGGTTTAAACTGACCATTGTAACACGACTGAAAAACTGTTAATAACACACCAGAAAATAGGAATAAGCAAAAAGTCATTTTGTAACTCACTGTTACACGACTGAAAAACTGTAAAAAATTTACACACCAGAAAATAGGAATTAGCAAAAAGTCAGTTTGTAACTGACCACTGTTGCACTACAGAAATACTGTTAAAAACACACCACACAATAGGAATAAACAGAAACAATAGTCATAAGTTTATAAAAGTTCTGGGAACAAGCATGTGATTTTTGTAAAGGATTTCATGGCTGCTGATTTCTATAATGGACAAACATGTCAATTATGTTGCTGACCATTGTCCATTTACATGGCAATTGTCGTTCTGCAGGCTTGCTCGTAGTATATAAGACAGCAAACTTTGGCTAAAGTGCAGGTCTGGTCAATGATTTTAGTAACTTGAACTGTTTTATTTGAACTTATAATTGTCCCTACCGGTTTCACGGGAGGGGACTTATGGTTTGCGCTCTGTGCATCTGTCTGTGAGTCTGTCTGTGAGTATGTCTGTAAGTCTGTCTGTGAGTCTGTCTGTCACACTTTTCTGGATCCTGCGATAACTTTAAAAGTTCTTTATATTTTTTCATGAAACTTGCAACATGGATAGATGGCAATATGGACATTATGCCCGTCATTTAATTTTGTTCCTACGTCAAAAATTGTGGTGCTATGGCAACCAAAAAAAAAAAAAAATCTGAAAATGATGGAATTTCTGACAATGGTGGAGCCAGTAGGGGACCATATTTCTTGACAATAGCCTTGTTTATTTCAGCTTGATTGCATAGAAAGCCTAAGGCTTATTTAATACGCTCTCGAGTCTGTATTCCTGGGACTGGAACCAGTACTTGGTGTCAGTGGGAGAGATCTAAAGAATGCTCCAACAGTGGGGAGTCAACTCATGACATCCAAGCCACAAGGCAGACTTCTTCTTCTTGTCATTTCGCCTTGGTGACCTTAACTGTTTGATGAACAATATAGATATAACAAAGCATACATGCATTTTGCAATATATAGATATTGTTTCAGGTAATGGTTCTTGTTTTGTTGGCCACATTGATGTTTCAGTATTGGTGACATAACTGTGAGCATTTTCACAATAATTGTTTACAATATTTTCATTATCAAGCATGATTCTATGAACATATTACTTCACCAATTCTGTATTGAAATGTTCCTTTGTCGAGTCATAATCCCTAACATTTCCTGAGAAAAACAGCAAACCGTCATGGATCGAATGTTTACATTCTTCCAACATAAACATTGCAATTCTCTGCTACAATATACGCCAATTCCTTCCAAATTAATGAACGCATTTCTCACAAGTTCCCTTAACCTTTTTCCGCAAACTCTCAGCAACACCGCAAACTCTCAGCAACACCTTGTTGCCTAATATATTGGATTCTACAAATCCAATAATGCAGAAAATGCTGCAATTCTTTTCTCCTTGGACCCAAAACTTTCCCCATAAATCGGGCAACACACTTAGAGAGAAATCCATTTGACAGAATACAGCACTTCCCTGCAATCTGGTTGATTAATGAGCAGGCATAATTACAATTACAATGACATACATAATACGTTTTATACTCCTCTCCCGTAACAATTCATGCGCTCACCAATAGTCAATGAGAACAGTGTAGATCTGTTAACTCATTTATTCCTTGTGGACTCTCCCATCCTTCTAAATTGGATCAATTTATTTCAAAATTAAGGATGTCTAGTATATGTATTTCTACATTTAGAAAGTTTCTTACAAAAATTTCCTTAAGCAAACAGCGAAGACCCTGATGAGACGCCGCATCATGCAGCCTCTTGTCTGGGTCTACGCTGTTTGCCATGGCCTTTTTTCTAGAAGCTAGGCATAATTGAGTGAAAGGAATTTCATTGAACGAATTTTTGCAGAAACATGTCCGAGACTCAAGAAGTGTTTATATTAACCCATTCATGCCTAGCGTCCTGAAAAAAGGACATTGCAAACAGCGTAGACCCAGATGAGATGCCGCATAATGCGGCGTCTCATCTGGGTCTACGCTGTTTGCTTAAAGGAATTTCAGTAAGTAATATTCTAAATATAGAAATAGAATATACTAGACATCCCTAATTTCAGAAATAAATTGATCCAATTTAGAACGATGGGAGAGTCCACTGGGCATAAATGGGTTAAGTATTTTTTCACCATTTTGGGATGAGGCTGGGACCCTTTGAAAACTGCGACGTTTTGAATAAACTAGGACATTCCTAAATGAAAGATTTTCCTAAATATTCCTAAATCAAACATGTTCAAGAACATTTCCTTAATCAAAAAAAAAGTACTTGAAGTGTGTGATCAACTTGGCACTTTTCTCATCTTATTTCACCGTTCTTCATTACCAAAGTAGCTGATAACAACTAATCTAAGCAGGTAGCCTATATATATATATTTCAACTTCAAAACAGTAGTTATCATGGTTCATACGATACTTTTTTCAAAGCTCAAAGATGGAAAATGTCCCTATAATGAAATATTTTCATATGATAATATTGTTATCAAAAATTCTGTAATATGTTGGTAAATTTGTTATATGTCATAAACCAGAATTGAAATACTATCTGAATGATGTTTCCATAGTTACTATAGAAACCTCTTCAACAAATAATATTTAATACGCATCTGATGCTGCTGTATGAGCAACATTTTTTTCTGATTTATAATTCACTTATGTATACGTGATAGGTTCAAACATACACATAGTACATTTAGGTAACAAAGTTAAGTAGCGCAATTGTGACAAAGTAGGTGACAAGCTATCTGACAGAAAAGATTAATTAACTCTAGCAAGGCCATTTTACAGTGAGAATCAGCACCAAGCCATTTGACCTGAACACATTTCTGCAATCCTGTTAGCCTTGCTCTTGGAAGACCAGACTTGACCCTTTACCACATAGATACGTATTTAACCCTTTACCACATAGATACGTATTTAACCCTTTACCACATAGATACGTATTTAACCCTTTACCACATAGATACGTATTTAACCCTTTATCACTTAGATATGTATTTAACCCTTTACCACTTAGAGACGTATTTAACCCTTTACCACTTAGATACGTATTTAACCCTTTACCACTAAGTTAGATATTTAACCCTTTACCACTTAGATATGTATTCAACCCTTTACCACTTAGATATGTATTTAACCCTTTATCACTTAGATATGTATTTAACCCTTTACCACTTAGAGACGTATTTAACCCTTTATCACTTAGATATGTATTTAACCCTTTACCACTAAGTTAGATATTCAACCCTTTACCACTTAGATATGTATTAAACCCTTTACCACTTAGATACGTATTTAACCCTTTATCACTTAGATATGTATTTAACCCTTTACCACTTAGAGACGTATTTAACCCTTTACCACTTAGATACGTATTTAACCCTTTACCACTAAGTTAGATATTTAACCCTTTACCACTTAGATATGTATTCAACCCTTTACCACCTAGATACGTATTTAACCCTTTTTCACTTATATAGGTATTTGACCCTTCAGCAATTATATGGGTATTTAACCCTTTACCACTTAGGTACGTATTTAACCCTTTATCACTTAAATTCGTATTCAACCCGTTACCACTTTGATACGTATTTAACCCTTTACCACTTAGATATGTATTTAACCCTTTAGCACTTAAATACGTATTTAACCCTTCATCACTTAGATGCGTATTTAACCCTTTACCATTTAGAGACATATTTTATTTAATCCTATACCACTTTGATACATATTTAACCCTTCACCAATTAGATGGGTATTTAACCCTTTACCACTCAGGTACGTATTTAACCCTTTATCACTTAGATACGTATTTAACCCGTTACCACTTAGATACGTATTTAACCCTTTACCACTAAGATATGTATTTAACCCTTTACCACTCAGGTACGTATTTAACCCTTTACCACTTAGATACGTATTTAACCCTTTACCACTTAGATACGTATTAAACCCTTTACCACTTAGATACGTATTTAACCCTTTACCACTTAGATACGTTTGTAACCCTTTGCCACTTATATACCCATTTGGACGCATTTTGTAGTCCCTCAGAAAGTTACATTTAATTGAAGGCTTTTCTTGCAAGATTCAAGTTTTAAAGGTTTCATTTCAAAAACTTAGATACTGATGAGCAGCAAACAGCATAAAACCTGAACAGACTGTGAGTTACTCGTAGGCTGTTCTGGTTTATGCTATTTGCACATAGACATTTGCACTTTGCTTCTGAGTGGGAAATGGTTAGTGCATGTGAGCGAAGTGTTATCCCAGATTAGCCTGCGCAGACACTTTCTTACTACACTGAACTTTGGCTTAGAAGGTACTTTTTTAAATAAAAAATTATATTAAAGCAGGCTGTGTCATCCCTGATTAGCCTGTGTGGACTTCACAGGCTAATCTTGGTTAACACATTACACGCATACATAAAGATCGATTTTTCAAGAACGAGGCTTATATACTTCGAGAAAACTTTCAGTCTTACAGACTTACCATTGTCATATCGTGAATGTACATTTGTTGACCATGCCACAAAATGACATTCTTGATAAAGTCCGAATCAGTGATGGTCATGGTTCAAGCTAATGGATGATGTCTAGAAGCATGTGAACATGGGCAGTTTAACTCTTTACAACTTAGATACATTTTTAACTCTTTACAACTTAGATACATTTTTAACCCTTTACCACTTAGATACATTTTTAACCCTTTACCACTTAGATACAATTTTAACCCTTTACCACTTAGATACCTAATTTCACGCATTTAAATTGAAAGTTAAATTGAATTTTAGGCCTTTTTTACTTTATTCAAGTTTTTAAACCTTAGATACTGATGAGCAGCAAACAGTAAAAAACCTGAACAGACTGTGAGTTACTCGCAGGCTGTTCTGGTTTTATGCTGTTTGCACAAAGCAATTTGCACTTTGCTTCTGAGTGGGAAAGGGTAAGTGCAAAGAGAACTGATCCTGTTGTCAATTTTTGATATTATTCTATATCATTGAATATCAAAGAAATATTATTAATCTTATGACCAAATACTGAAGGGGGATATATTGATTGTTTAACCCTTTGCATGCTGGGAAATTTGTCTTCTGCTAAAATGTCGTCTGCTGAATTTCTAAAATTAGCATTTTCTTCGATTTTTTTCAAAGAATACTATCAGAATAGCAATCAGAATAGCAAACAGTTTGGATCCTGATGAGACGCCACGTTCTGTGGCGTCTCATCTGGATCCAAACTGTTTGCAAAGGCCTTCATAATTCGGTTCCCGCACGGAAAGGGTTAAAACTCTATGTCACTTGATATATAGCACTATAGTATGCAATGTCACAGCTTCTCAAAATAGAAAATGATTTCCGCTTCATATATTTCCCCATTAATCGTCTTTTGATATGAAATTTGCTTCATATAAGCCGCAAGACTTGGTTGGAATTCCCTGTGAGATAATATATGTCTGCAGAAAACAGGATCACACAAACTAAGCTCTGCGAGTTGTCTGTCTGTCTGACTGACTGTCAATCTGTCCATAGACAAAGCCTTTTCCAATGTCCTTGTCCTTCACTTTTTATCTTACAACATTCAAAGATGCAGGCAATCTTCCTTATGATATTAAGTTGTCCATGTTTTGTCATGCTATGTTAAAAATAAAAGTTATGCCAATTTTTCAAGTACGACATTGTATAACTTCAACAGTGTATAAACAAAATGCAAAGATAATGTTTGTTTATTGTAACACATTCTACTTTCATAAATAGCTAAGACCTATATTCAGAAAGTCAAAGTTCAATAGGTCACTAAGCCTATCACCTAACGTAGTCACTGTTTATTTGGACCAATGTAAAAAATATATTGCTAAAATTGGTGCCAGAGTCAATCTTTGCTAAAATTAGTGCATTATGGTCAATATTAGTTAAAGTTGCTGCCAAGGTCAAGATATTTGTTATGCTCCTTCAAAATTTTTGGGGGGAGCATATAGTCGCCGCTTCGTCTGTCCGTGCTTGTGGCTGTCCGTGCACAATTTGTGTCTGGGCTATTTCTCAGCAATTAATGACCGGAATTCAATTAAACTTTATGGGAAGCTTCACTACCAAGAGGAGATGTGCATATATCAGCCGGTTCTGGTCGGATGATTTTTTACAGAGTTATGGGCCTTTGAAATTTTCCATTAACTGTACATAAAGTGCAATTCTTGGTCGGGCTATTTCTCAGCAACTAATGACCGGAACTCAATGAAACTTTATGGGAAGCTTCACTACCTAAAGGAGATGTGCATATTATCAGCCAGTTCTGGTCGGATGATTTTTTACAAAGTTATGGCCCTTTGAAATTTTCCATTAACTATACATATAGTGCAATTCTTGTCCGGGCTATTTCTCAGCAACTAATGACTGGAATTCAATGAAACTTTATGGGAAGCTTCACTACCAAGAGGAGATGTGCATATTATCAGCCGGTTCTTGTCGGATGATTTTTTTACAGAGTTATTGCCCTTTGAAATTGTCCATTGTACATATAGTGCAATTCTTGTCCGAGCTATATATCAGCAACTAATTACGGGAATTCAATGAAACTTTATGGGAAGCTTCACTACCAAGAGGAGATGTGCATATTATCAGCCGGTTCTCGTCGGATGATTTTTTTTACAGAGTTATGGCCCTTTGAAATTGTCCATTGTACATATAGTGCAATTCTTGTCCGAGCTATATATCAGCAACTAATTACGGGAATTCAATGAAACTTTATGGGAAGCTTCACTACCAAGAGGAGATGTGCATATTATCAGCCGATTCTCGTCGGATGATTTTTTTACAGAGTTATGGCCCTTTGAAATTGTCCATTGTACATATAGTGCAATTCTTGTCCGAGCTATATATCAGCAACTAATTACGGGAATTCAATGAAACTTTTTGGGAAGCTTCACTACCAACAGGAGTTGTGCATATTATCAGCTGGTTCTGGTCGGATGATTTTTCACAGAGTAATGGCCCTTTGAAATTTTCTATAAACTGTACATATAGTGCAATTCTTGTACGGGCTATTTCTACCCAACTAGTAACTGAAATTCAATGAAGCTTTATGGGAAGCTAAACTACCTTGAGGAGATGTGCATGTTATTTGTGGGTTCTGCATGGTTAGATGATTTATTTAGGGAGTAATGGCCCTTTGAGATTTTTAAGTTGCTAAACCATCCATCGTATTATTTTGTCCAAAGACGTTTCCTTTTATCTGAATATATAGTGCAATATTGTGACAAAAACCTTTGGGGAGTATCACCCATCTCCGACTGTTTCTTGTTAAAATTGCCTCCAAAGTCAAAACCTTTGTTAAAATTACTTCCAAGGTATCTTTGTTAAAATTGCCACCAAGGTCAACACATTTGTTTAAATTACTTCCAAGGTCAATATCTTTGTTAAAATTGACACCAAGGTCAACACCTTTGTTTAAATTACTTCCGAAGGCAATATCTTTCTTCAAAATGCCACTAAGGTCAACGTATTTGTTCAATTGCCACCAAGGTCAACACTTTTGTTAAAATTACTTCCAAGGTCAATACCGTATTTTACCATGTATAGCGCGCTACCATGTATAACGCGCATGCGATTTTTTAAAGCCAAAATGGAGAAAAAAAAGATTCAAGACCAAAAACCTGAAAATTTGGCCGAAAATGGCCTCCATTCTTATATTGCGCAATAATTTAATCTGAGTTTTTCGGGCGCTTAATTTTTTGTTTAAAAGTAGGGAGCATTTATACGATCAGGAGCATGGGTTGCATAGCACTATATTTTTGACAATTTTTAAGATTATTCTCTCAAGAACACCGTTATATCCTTATTGCCGCGCACTGCGCATGTTTTTTCAAGACCCCTGCGCGTTAAATTCGAACCACTATTACCTATTCCTCACATTTGAACAGTGTAACATTTTCATTACCTGCCGCTCACAACATCGTATGACATCTTCTGCAGACCGGCAACATCTCAATGTCCAATTTTACACAAATCGTCCGTTGATCCCATTTTATTTTTCATCGACTTAAATATTTCCCCTTTAAGAGATGCTCCCCAAAAAAACAAGTTTGACCCGGTATTTCGCGCCTGCACTGCGTCTAGTTGATAAGTATTTATAGTAAGACAAAGAATACACCCGAACGCTCAATTCCATACAGTTGGCGTTATCGGCGTAAAGCCATTTGACAAATTTCATTTGTTTGTCTCTATTGAAAGAAAATAAAACGAGTCTATATCTCTTTTGTTGGTTTGTAACCTACGTAGTATACTCGCACAGTAGCATATTTATGCAGAGATCGGAAAATCATTGATAAATGTATTCGTCGTTTCAATGCTTAGGGCCTAGTAATTTCGGCAAATCGGAACTCAACTTACGTAAAACACTTGCTCAATTAACCGTTGAACTCCACCTCCGTTCTCTGCAGAAGGTTCGAAGGCGGAGCTTTGCATGTGCTATTATTTAATTGGACGATTGCCATTGAGGAACAAACACACGATTGGTTCGGCATGTTGATTGCTAGACAAAGGAAGCCAATTTTGTCGGCGAGAAACTTGTCGCTTTATTGCTTCAGACAGGAAGCGGCTTTCCTTTGATGACGTCAAACTGTCAATTCACATAAAGTGCACATTTACAGAATTGCTAACATTAAACTTTGGATTAAATTATCAAAATAAAGCAAAAGCGAAGTTGAGAAATATTATTGAAATAATTAGCCTCAGTTCAAATAAGACGTTTTGCGTTGTAAATCAACGAGTTTTCATGACAACAAAAACTTTACAAACAATACTGCGGCGCACGGGGATCGATATACCTCGATTTTTTTAATGAACAATCAATGAAGAAGTGTGAAAACACCAACAAGACATTTTTTTCATCTTTTAATTTTTGTCAAAACTGTTACTACCCCGGTCATTCCTAACCTTTCCCGCTATTTGTTGTTTCGACAACGGCCCCTTCAGTCTATAACATTATAGGGTGTAGTTTCTTTGCAATAACAAAAATGGCGGCAATTGTGAAGATTTACGATTACGAAATGGATTTTTAGCAATTTAGCAACCAGGAAAGCGTTGTGTCAATGTATTACGCGCACTGAATTTTTATTTTGAAATTTGAAGGTAAAAAACTGCGCGCTATGCATGGTAAAATACGGTATCTTTGTTAAAATTGCTGCGAAAGTCAATATCTTTGTTAAAATTGCCGCCAGTCAATATTTTTGTTAAAATTGCCACCTGCAATGTCAATATATTTGTTCAAATTGCTGCCAAGGTCAAGATCTTTGTTCAAAATGCCACTAAGGTCAAGATCTTTGTTAAAATTACTTACAAGGTCAATATCTTTGTTAAAATTGCCACCAAGGTCAACACCTTTGTTAAAATTACTTACAAGGTCAATATCTTTGTTAAAATTGCCACCAAGGTCAATATCTTTGTAAAAATTGCCTCCAATGTCAATATATTTGTTCAATTTGCTGCCAAGGATAAGATATTTGTTCAAATTTCCAGTGTTCATAAGTGTCATTGTCAGTTAGACTTCCATTATATTTATGATTTCCTTTCATGAATTTGCAACACCTTTAACTTCAAAAGATTGAAAGCTTAGAGAAAGCAATCTTTGGGCAGACAACTCTTGACATTATGTCCGGCAAATATTTGATTGCAGACAACCACTGGTCAGTAATTGTCATACATATAAGCAGCACTGGTAGACTTCTATGTTAAGATTTGCTAATACTTACACTTGATTGGTCATTGTTGGCTCAGGTACTACTTAAATGTATTGAAAAATAAACTTACATGTACCTGGCCAATTTAGACTGTAACTGAATTTTATTTCGCCCCAAATCCGATACCGAAATGCGCTTCAGAATACGAAACAAAATTCTCTTTGAACAAAACCTGCCTCAATATGCGTTTTTGAGTATGAGTTTCGATAATGAAGAGGTCATTTTACAGAATATTGACATGAATATGAACATTTTTTTTTTTTAATTAGCCGACAATGACCAATCAAGCGTTAGAATTTCCAGGTACTTTTCAGTATACCTAAGAGTACCCAGGGTTCATTTAAGTTGTACCCGAGCCAACAATAACGAGTCAAGCAATACTTACCACTAGCTAAATCAAGCTTAAATCTGAACAAACATTTAACAACCACAATACCTTTTTTCAGGGTAGACAAATGTGCCAATGACTAAATCCCAGTATTTCATGGATTACTTCCCTTGACTTGATATATTTGTTGCTTCCAATAGGGCTTGTTATATTGATTGTCCTAGAAAGCAGTGACATTCTATCAGATAATTGTAGTACAGGCAGAGCTTCTTAGGGAAAACATCTTAACCCATTTATGCCCAGTGGACTCTCCCATCCTTCTAAATTGGATCAATTTATTTCCAAAATTAGGGGTGTCAAGTATATTTATTTCTATATTTAGAATATTTCTTAAAGAAATTCATTTAAGCAAAAAGCGCAGACCCAGATGAGACGCCGCATTATGCGGCGTCTCATCTGGGTCTACGCTGTTTGCAATGTCCTTTTTTCAGGACACTAGACATAAATGGGTTAAATGGAAAAAGGTCATTTTTTGCCACAAATAGATGTGACTTTGTCGCATATATGCTAATATAATGGACATTATCTGCTGTCAGTTGAACAGAATGAAAATGAGAGTTGCTTCTACGCAAAATTGTTTGCGGTAGAGTTGGCTATATCACGATAAGAATTCTTTTGTAGACATGTATGTTTTCTTCTAAATAAATACTAGTTAGGAAACAAATAAATTGTTGCTTTTAACCCATTTATGCCTAGTGGACTTTCCCATCCTTCTAAATTGGATCAAGTTATTTCCAAAATTAGGGATGTCTGGTATATTTATTTCTATTTTTAAAATATTTCTTACAGAAATTCCTTTAAGCAAACAGCGCAGACCAAGATGAGACGCCGCATTATGCGGCATCTCATCTGGGTCTACGCTGTTTGCAATGTCCTTTTTTCAGGACGCTAGGCATAAATGGGTTAATTTTCAGTGTATTTAGTAAAATTATCACCATGGTGCCGGTTGCAAATTGATTTTTTATTAAACAATTTTGTTCTCTCTAAATTATAAACATTATGCAAATGAACCAAAATAACTTTTAGATGCAGACCAATGCAGGATGTTTTTTTCCAGTAAATTTTTTTTTTTTACTTTCACTTCATTTCTATTAAAAAATTATTTTTTTACTTTCACTTTATTTCTATTTAAAAAATCGTCTCAAAAGGATGTGAAATGTAGACTTGAAAACAAAGTTAAATTTCATGACTTATTTTTGTTGAATAGCATGTGAAAGTGATTTTTGTATTGTCATATATGAATTATATTTCAAACACGCTGTGTATTTCAAAGTCTGGTTTAAATTGCAGTTTATAATTACCTTAATATAACAATTTGGTTATTACACAAGAAAATAAAAGACAACCCATTGGTATTATAAGAGCATTATAGATGACACACAATGCATTCTAATATTTAAAGAGTTATGCCTGTGTCGATTGCACAGGCTTATCTTGGGCAGCGCTTTAGGCACATTCATTAACCCTTTGCATGCTGGGAAATTTGTCATCTGCTAAAATGTTGTCAGCTGAATTTCTAAAATTAGCATTTTCTTCGATTTTTTTCGCAGAATACTATCAGAATAGCAAACAGTTTGGATCCTGATGAGACGCCACGTTCTGTGGCGTCTCATCTGGATCCAAACTGTTTGCAAAGTCCTTCAAAATTCGGTTCCCGCACTTAAAGAGTTAAACCCCTTTTTCCAGAGTGCAGCTGTCACATTTGGGGACTGTTGCAAAAACCTACTCAGTAGATTCTTTACTTGGTAGACCATAACCTATTAGCATTGCATCAACGAGGTTAATATAAGGTGGCAAAATCATTACAAAACTGTTAACACTAAGCGTAAAAAAAAATATTGTATCCTTTCCGGTGGTTTATAGAGAAATATCAATGAATTAAAACTGATAATTTCACTGTTTTAAACAATAAAAAATTATCAGTGAAAATTATCGATAATTTTCACTGTTTATTTTAAATTTTCCCAGCGAAATTCTTTAGCTAAACTCTTTAACAATGTATATAAACTGTGAAAAAAGGCATTAAATAAAAAGAAAATTTGTTGGGTTCAGTGGATTATCGATTTTAATTTACTCGTGATCATACAAAATATATATTTTCTATGATCACTCGTGAATTAAAATCGATAATCCGCCGAATCCAACAAATATCCTCTATGTATACACCTATTTGCTATTTTAAAGAATTCAGTTTGCCCGCCAAGAATTCAAAACTTTTTCAGATAGTTACCCTTTACCACTTAGACACATATTTTGATGCATTCGTAGTCCCTTAGGATGGTAAATTTAACCCTTTCCGTGCTGGAACCGAATTTTGAAGAACTTTGCAAACAGTTTGGATCCAGATGAGACGCCACAGAACGTGGCGTCTCATCAGGATCCAAACTGTTTGCTATTCTGATATTATTATTGAAAAACAAATCGAAGAAAATGCTAATTTTAGAAATTCAGGAGACAACAATTTAGCAGACGACAAATTTCCCGGCATGCAAAGGGTTAATTGAGACTTTTCTTACTAGATTCAAGTTTTCTTTAAGGCTTCATTTCCAACCCTTAGATACTGATGAGCAGCAAACAGCATACAACCTGAACAGACTGAGAGTTACTCACATGGCTGTATGCTGTTTGCAAAAACCATTTCCACGTTGTTTCTGAGTGGGAAAGGATTCAGAGTGCTAAGAATAACCCTTTGCATGCTGGGAAATTTGTCGTCTGCTAAAATGTCCTCTGCTGAATTTCTAAAATTAGCATTTTCTTTGATTTTTTTCAAAGAATACTATCAGAATAGCAAACAGTTTGGATCCTGATGAGACGCCACGTTTGTGGCGTCTAATCTGGATCCAAACTGTTTGCAAAGGCCTTCAAAATTCGGTTCCAGCACTGAAAGAGTTAACAATTTATCTCTGAAAACATCAATTTTTCCTCCTTAAAGTACCAGGGAAATTTATATTTGAAATTCTCTGACACTTCAGATTATTGATGTTTTCATCATGCAACTAGAAAAAAATGAATCCCTTGCATCATAGGTGTGTAATGGTAAAATTATTGTTGTTGTTGTTTGCTAAAAAATACTTTAAAATTGAGAGCAAAATTGATTTTAATATTTATTTACTTAAGTTCAACATATTTCCATATTATGTTACATTGATTGTTTTCACCATCTTGGGAATGAAGCTGCAGGGTTGGGAAAAATTGCTTCATGTTGACTAACATTGGGAATTGCTTCATGTTGACTAACATTGGGAATTGCTTCATGTTGACTAACATTGGGAATTGCTTCATGTTGACTAACATTGGGAATTGCTTCATGTTGACTAACATTGGGAATTGCTTCATGTTGACTAACATTGGGAATTGCTTCATGTTGACTAACATTGGAAATTGCTTCATGTTGACTAACATTGGGAATTGCTTCATGTTGACTAACATTGGGAATTGCTTCATGTTGACTAACATTGGGAATTGCTTCATGTTGACTAACATTGGGAATTGCTTCATGTTGACTAACATTGGGAATTGCTTCATGTTGACTAACATTGGGAATTGCTTCATGTTGACTAACATTGGGAATTGCTTTATGTTGACTAACATTGGGAAATTATTGTTTAATATTGAGAATACAAGTGATTTCAATTTTAATACAAGGTTCAAAAACAAAGAGCTGGATGGGAGATGAACGCAATGTTGAGGAAAAATAATCAAAGCGCTGAAGGCACTGAAGATGTTCGCTTTTGCATAATTTAACACGCAATTCATTTTTCAAAATCAATAGCAAGTTTGAAATGAACACACGCCATTCAACTTTATAAAGTGTGTGTCATAGCGCACAGGGGTCGAGTTTTGTGTTCACTTTTTATCATCCTTATTATTTCATAGAAATAACTAAGACAAAATAAAAACAACATGCTTTTTGGAAGTTCTGAAAGCATAGAAAGTATGATGAAAATGGTAATGAGAACTTAATATAAAGAAAATTTGCAGTCACCATCATTTTGAAGGAATATTTTTTCTAATATCAAATGACTATCTCACCAAGAATATAAATTCATAATGAAAGTTCCGTGAACAAAACTTTTGATTTTTGAAACCATATACAAATTCAAAATATACAATAATCTTCGTATCTTGTATATGGAGGAATAAAAGTACATAAACATTGCTATTTATGCTTTACATGCCGAGCAGTTCACACGGTGTCAATAACACTGACATAAACAAAGGTATAGAGCACTTATGCGCTTTTAGGCGTAGCTGTTTTACTCTTAGTGACTTTTACATAACGCCAACAGACACACATGAATATTTTCGAATATTTAATTAGCTGATTCGAGATACAACCTCTGAATTTTTGCTACATCACTGCGTATGTGCTCAATTCAAAGGATGTAGCACTGTTCAGTGTAAGGAATTCCGGACTACTCTCTGTATGCTCAAACGACACAAAATTGTGGCCCTGTTACAATTACCCGTTACAATCCATCTCACAGAATTTCACTTTCGCCTCAAAGATGAGAAAACAATCATTAGCGAAATAGTATAGTGTCACGATACGAGAGATGTTTGTCGTACTTGGTCAGCACGTCTGGAAATCATGCCTATAATCAGGCTCTATAAAGGTGACAAATCCACTTATTATGCATATCAGCTAGTCTGATTTTTACCAGATTTCAGTTACTCTTGCATAAAAACTGCAAATAAAACAGCTTAGGTACAACGTTGTCAAGAATTATGGAAGATAAACCCGTTTCATAATTGGAAGAAATGTTTACATTTGTGTGATGTGTAGCCTCAGAGCGGTGACATATGCTAAAAATAGCCGAAAGAAAATTTTATTTTAATTCTATTTTAAACAACTTTTAACCAGCAGAAAGTAACTTATTAGATCATTTAGAAAAGACATACTTTGTGAAAAGCATTGTTCTTAAATGTGGCATTTTCAATTCGCAATGAGATTTGTAATGACTATCTTCATGCGAAAATGGTTCTTATTCCATATGCGCCCATCATATAAATAGCCCACTCAGCTATCTCTCCTTCTGGTAAGGAGAAACATAACATATTGAGTGATTTTAAAGCGAACAGCATCGCCTATGGCCTAACTGCGCAAAAGCACATGTTGGGTTTAACAAACACTTGCCGAAACGCATAAGACCCATTTTCGCATGACGGCGCTATTGACGTGTAATTTAAATGTGTCGAAAGAAAACTGCGTTTAAATCAAATATAAACATACCATATATTTCGGTAGTGAAGAAAGATACTCATAACAAGGCATATGAGGACACATATGAAGTGCTCTCCCGTAGTACATTTTTTATCTACTCACACTAATGTGTGGTTTGACAATGCTTACACACATTTCATGCGGTGAATATGCAGCTTACAAGTGAAAAATACAACACAATCGTTTAACTTTTGTTTAATTGTATTTATTTATTTAGAAAAGTAAATTGCTAACTTTATTTCAAAGTCAGCGTATATACGCCGACTACATTTTTAAAAGATATTTATTGTTATAAATATATTTAATATAATATATTTAGTTGTTTTCGGTTTTAGCGATTATAAAACATTTTCGAGTGCCTATAGTATGCCTGTAGTAATTAATGAGCTCATATCCAACTGTCTATGTATTGAGAACTGTGAATATAAACAAGCTTAACCTTCTATTAACCTTCTACTATTGTGTTGCTAGCACCCGTAAATAAAAAAGATCGCCGCTATCTGTTGAGAACCACAGAATGTTTTCCAGAAATACCCGCTGTAGTAGCATGAATTAGGTTACGAAACAGGTCACTCGTATTATTATTATAAATTGTTTGTTATATTCGGGTTAAGCGATAATGAAAAAAAAAATGTTTTTGTCTATCGTATCCCTGAAGTTATTGTTGAACTTATGTTCAATGTTTTATAAATTGAGAATATAAATAAGCGTCAACTTTTCCCTGAATCTATTAATAAATAATAGCCTCAATTTACAACCTGTACTACGTCATTGAATTGTATGTGAGAGCGTAACCTATTGCGTTGTTATCGCCCGTGGACTTTCCTTTGTTTATCGATAAGCGCATCTATTAATAGCCTCATATCATAAATGCCAAAACACCAGCGAAAAAGAACCACGTGACGAAATAGGACGCTAAACGCAAATACCATGCGACTACAACTTTTATTATGTAAGAACGCTCCGCAATTCCTTTGAAGCCGGGGCCTTGTGATTGCTATTACGTAAAGAATTGACCTCTAACTGAAGTAAGCAAAGGAAACGCAGCACCTAATTGACCCATTCCTTCTATGTGCAAAGGCAGATTGCATTTTACTTATGTATGGTTTGCCTATTATAACACACATTATAATGCGGTAAATATGCGACTAACAAGTAAAAAACACTATAATTAAACTTTTGTTTGAATTAAGTTATTTAGAAACCAAAATTCCAAACCTTATTTCAAAACAGCAAGACTACATTTTTTAGAGAATATTCTTGTTATATTTAAATGTTTTTTAATATTCAGTTTCAGCGATAATGAAACATTTTTTAATGTTGTCTATCGTATCCCTGTAATAATTGTTGAACTCGTGGTCAACATATTATTAATTGAGACCTGTGAATGTAAACAAGCGTAACCTTTACTAGTGCGTTATAATCTCACCCGGACTCCCCTTTGTTTATCGCCAGCCTCAGATTTATGAATGAGATGAGCAAAAATACTACGTCACGCAGACGCAGCAGAAAGTGGACTATTTTAATCATTCATAAACAATATCCTCCGCGACGCGTACAATGCGATCATTGTTTTTTTATTCTTTTCTATAAAACACGATTCGAAACTATTGCATTTAACACGATATTAATATAATGTTTCCATTTGTGAATAAACATAATTGGAGAACTCAAACCTCTTGCATTAATTATAGAACTCTTTCTTGCCCGGATACGCGTAGTAAGCGGCAATTGGGCTCCTCGTACCTAGGCCGTACTGACCTGAATTTTACACTAAGCACTTTAGACGGTCGCTAAAGCAACCATCTAAAAACGATGTATGCAAATGTGGAAATCTTGATTTGGGAATTTTGAGGTCCCCTTTGGGAAAAATATATCCTTTTGTATGCCCCGGGATTGAACGATTGGGGGTATATTGTATTTGGCCTGTGTTACAACCCGTTTTGCAATAAACCCGTTTTGCAATAAAATTATTGCAAAACGGGTTGGAGTGTCTTATTGCAATTTTTTTTTTTTAAACAACCCGTTTTGCAATAAACCCGTTTTGCAATAAAATTATTGCAAAACGGGTTGGAGTGTTTTATTGCATTTTTTTTAACAACCCGTTTTGCAATAAACCCGTTTTGCAATAAAATCACCACACATTTATTTGCAATAATTTCATTGCAAAACGGGTTGGAGTGTCTTATTGCAATGAAAATTTTGTATAACAACCCGTTTTGCAATAAACCCGTTTTGCAATAAAATCATCACTCTTGTATTTATTCAAATGGATTGGAATAGTTAAAAGTGATGTTCAAATTTTGTATTTAAATAATATTGTTTTAAAATAGACAAAACTGTGAGTTAAAACTCAGTTTTATATCCAGTAGGGATAAAGATATACATATTTCATAGTAAAAACACTCTTTTATTAATATTTCGCCCAAACGGGCTTTATCAAAGTTTACAAATACGAATTCACTACATAGTTATAACTGTTGTATACACCAATAAAGTAAATGTTTTACAACGTCAAATATGACAGGAAATGACGTCATGACGTCGTACTTTACCATGCGATATACAATTGCGCCAAAATACATAATATACATGACATTTTGTTGTATGGTTCTTATACTTGATCAGAAATTCATTCCTCATTGTAATTTTCCAAATTGAATTTGATAATAAAAAGTATTACAATAACATCATATTGTTATATCAATAATAATAACTATATTAATGATAACAATAATTACTATAATAATAATATAGATATTTACTGTACCAACCTAAAAATAATATTCACAAAATCAAAATTCCTATTTTGTAGTCAGCACTATTACTATAATATCTCAACACTAATTCTTATTGACTATATTTATCAACATTTAAACAAATTGAAATGATTAATAATTAATTATTTATAATAATTTTAATTCCAATCTTTTAAATGAAGTTAAATTCTAATGTATTGTGTTCATACATATGCACACATATATACGCATTCCTTCACACTTGTACATATTCACTCATATACTTGCACATATAATTACAGGTACACAAATAAACACCTACATGTGTACATACATACACATATACATATATATATACACACCCACACATATACTCATATATACACACATACATATCCACCCTCTCACATACTTACGCTCGCATGCACTATTGTTGGAGAATTATGCATTTTGAAAATAGTTATCGTTACTTAAACTGTCTACACGAATCTCGTATTGGCCTACACTATCGCCTATAATTCTGCCATACTAAATCGGAAGCTGCTTTTGTGTTAAGTCCATTTGGAACTTCTGTCTTTAACAATTGAATCCAGTTAAGTTCTTTTATCTTGCGGTAGTAATCCGAATTGTCTCTAATATTTTGTAAAACACATACTCCCATGTCTTCTACACTATGTTGTCCGGAGTTAAAATGCTCAGCAACAGGTTTGCTTCTGTGGTGCCTTGTATCTGCCTCATGCTCCTTTAATCGTTCTTTTAGTGAGCGTGATGTCTCCCCCACATAAACTATTTTGCCACACTGTATACAGTTTATTCCATAGATGACGTTACATGCTTCACAGGTCTGCCTTTTGCTAATGGTCACTCCACTCACCCCTCCACGGTTGTGCAACCCCCTTGTTAGCATGTCACACACTACACACTTTTTGGTGCATCTTTCTACTGGATTGACCTCCCTTGTCATAGTACGATTGGTTTTTTCATGCACTAATATATCTGCTATGTTCTTGTCTCGTCTGTATGCAACAATAGGCATTTCATTAAAAACTTCCTTCATTCTATTCGACTCGTGCAGTAGAGGTAGGTGCTTTTTCACAATATCGTGTATGCGTGGTAGTTTTTTCGAGTACGTAAGTACAAGTGGAACTCTTTTCATGTTTTTCTTCTTGTCTTCACTTGGTTTCAAAAGAGTATCCCTATCCAGCTTGTCTGCTCGATCAAATTGCCTGTCAATGATCTTTCCGCTATAGCCACGTTTACGAAGATAGTGTTTTAATTTTTTCTTATGGACCTGATAATCTGTATCTTTAGAACAGATTCTTTTCAGTCTAATGGCTTGACTATATGGAATGGCTTCTTTTGTTTTTCTTGGATGGCTTGATTTGTAGTTTAAATACATGTGCTTGTCTGAGGGTTTTGTGTATAAAGATGTTATTACTTTCCTATCTTCTATCTTCACGATAGTATCCAGAAATTCTATTTCTTTCCCACCAACTCTCATTTCTACTTGAATACTTTCATCAATCTGGTTTGCAAACATAAGGAACTCATTGAGCTTTTCCAGTCCATGTGTCCAAAATCCAAATCCATCGTCGATGTATCTTTTGTAAAAGATTGGTATGAACTCATTCTTCATTAGTTCTTCATCCCATTTACGCATATAGGCACATGCAAAATTCCTCCCCAACTTTGAGCCTATGGCAACTCCTTTTCTTTGTTTATACTCACTTCCATTGAATGTTATAATATTGTTGTCAAGAACGGTGGTTATCATTTCTTCTATTGCTTTTGAAGGGATGGTTTTGTCTGTTCTAGTTTCAAGTGCTTCTCTACATGCCTCTAAGCCTTTTTGTTTAGGAATGGATGGATAAAGTTTGATAACATCAAAGCAGAAAAGCATTGTATTTTCTGGAATTTCATTGGGGATTTCTTGCAGTTTTGTCAGAAAATCTGTTGTATCTTTAATATAACTTGGTGTTGTTTCTACAAACTCATTCAACTCTTTCTCTGCAACTTCTGCCATGTTTTCTGTGGCCGTCCTAATGCCATTCACTATTGTCCGGTATGGATTGTTATTTTTATGGATTTTTGGATTTCCTTTTAACTTTGCTTCTTGGGGGTGTTTTGGTATTAAGTAATCTTTCAGTTCCTGGTCAATAAGGCCGTCTCTATATAATTTATTTGCTACCTTTTTAACCGCCCTGCTTGCTTCATGTTTACACTTTCCGTTGTTTTTTTCATAAGAATCACATTCATTCATTTCCTTCTCCAGATTTTTGATATAGTCCTCGGTATTAACGACCACAACTCCTGATCCTTTGTCTGCGGGTCGAATGATTATACTTGAATCATTCAGCAAGCTTTGTAAGGCCTTTGATTCTTTGTCACTTATATTTGACTGAACTCTGTCTTTAAGTCCATATAGTATCTCTCGTTTTACCGCGTCAATATATGTATCAAGACTTTTTTCTCTCCCAGGTGTTGGTGTAAATCTACTTTTTTTCTTCATCCATGGTTTGATATTATCTTTCTCCTGATCATTTTGTTTATCATGGAAATACTCTTTAAGACGCATGCGTCTTTCCCACTCACAGAGATCGCTTTGCAGTTTTGTGATGTCATATTTGTTAGTTGTAGGTATGAATTTTAAACCTTTTGATAGAATTTCTTTTTCATTAAATGTTAAATCCCTGGAAGATAAGTTTATGATTGTTGAAAACTGATCCTTTGTTACCAAGTCTTTGTCTGTATCTTTGTGTGGATTGTCTTTGTTTATAACCTTCTTTTTGTCCTTAAAACATGCATGTTCCACTTCAGATGGTTTCGGAATTCGTACCATTTCATCATGCGATACTGTTTTGACATGGGGCTTTTCGGGAAGTTGTTCCATATCGAACCAGTCAAACTGAGACGTATCTTCAATTCGGTCATGTGATACTTTTTGCTTACTTTTCACTCTTAATGAATCAAAATGTCCATGTTCCATTTTCAAGAAAAAATATCGCTTTATTTTTGTACTTTTTGTAACCGGTTCGAAATTCAGAATTTGAGTTACACCGTTCGTTACGTTGTAGATCTGTACAACAGCTGAATATACCGTAGCCGCTGCATAAATTTCTGCTTCTGTAGCCCATGAAGACATTCTGCCATCTTTATGACTCTGATTTGTTATATGAATGTTGATGTCCTCATCTATATATACTGAATACAGATTGGTGTTGTTGTGCATATGGTGAACTATCTTATCTCGTATACATGCATGTTTCTCCACAGATCCATAAATGTCTAAAGCAATACATCTGTAAAAACAATTCCCATCTCCTGCTACATTTTTCACAATGAAATCATCTAATGAGTTATTAATGTCTCTGATGTCAAAATTAAGCATACGTGCCTTTTGCAATTTGTTTTGTTTCCGTTCATATAGACTCCTTTGTAAATGATTTGAGTTTTCATTATGAATATCAACATTGTTGCTTTGTAATTCTATTATCTTACTTGTAATAGCCTTTTCAGTAAGTGTAATCAACCGCAATGACGCATCCTTCTTGACTTTGGCACATTTTTTTCGAGTTTCCAGATCCATATCTATTTGTGGTTCCCATTGTAATTTAAATCCATTTGGCACTATTCCTTCCGTGAGGCACTTATTTAAGAAATCCGCATGTGATTTGTAACGTAGCAATTTACTCTGGTGCGATGTTATGTAGTTCTTCATACTCATAAATCTTTTAGGAGTGTAATGTCAATACTCAGTTTTATATCCAGTAGGGATAAAGATATACATATTTCATAGTAAAAACACTCTTTTATTAATATTTCGCCCAAACGGGCTTTATCAAAGTTTACAAATACGAATTCACTACATAGTTATAACTGTTGTATACACCAATAAAGTAAATGTTTTACAACGTCAAATATGACAGGAAATGACGTCATGACGTCGTACTTTACCATGCGATATACAATTGCGCCAAAATACATAATATACATGACATTTTGTTGTATGGTTCTTATACTTGATCAGAAATTCATTCCTCATTGTAATTTTCCAAATTGAATTTGATAATAAAAAGTATTACAATAACATCATATTGTTATATCAATAATAATAACTATATTAATGATAACAATAATTACTATAATAATAATATAGATATTTACTGTACCAACCTAAAAATAATATTCACAAAATCAAAATTCCTATTTTGTAGTCAGCACTATTACTATAATATCTCAACACTAATTCTTATTGACTATATTTATCAACATTTAAACAAATTGAAATGATTAATAATTAATTATTTATAATAATTTTAATTCCAATCTTTTAAATGAAGTTAAATTCTAATGTATTGTGTTCATACATATGCACACATATATACGCATTCCTTCACACTTGTACATATTCACTCATATACTTGCACATATAATTACAGGTACACAAATAAACATCTACATGTGTACATACATACACATATACATATATATATACACACCCACACATATACTCATATATACACACATACATATCCACCCTCTCACATACTTACGCTCGCATGCACTATTGTTGGAGAATTATGCATTTTGAAAATAGTTATCGTTACTTAAACTGTCTACAAGAATCTCGTATTGGCCTACACTATCGCCTATAATTCTGCCATACTAAATCGGAAGCTGCTTTTGTGTTAAGTCCATTTGGAACTTCTGTCTTTAACAATTGAATCCAGTTAAGTTCTTTTATCTTGCGGTAGTAATCCGAATTGTCTCTAATATTTTGTAAAACACATACTCCCATGTCTTCTACACTATGTTGTCCGGAGTTAAAATGCTCAGCAACAGGTTTGCTTCTGTGGTGCCTTGTATCTGCCTCATGCTCCTTTAATCGTTCTTTTAGTGAGCGTGATGTCTCCCCCACATAAACTATTTTGCCACACTGTATACAGTTTATTCCATAGATGACGTTACATGCTTCACAGGTCTGCCTT
Organism: Dreissena polymorpha; assembly: GCF_020536995.1. Classification (NCBI taxonomy): domain Eukaryota; kingdom Metazoa; phylum Mollusca; class Bivalvia; order Myida; family Dreissenidae; genus Dreissena; species Dreissena polymorpha. The sequence goes on from NC_068364.1 coordinate 30,081,768, forward strand.
TTGCTAATGGTCACTCCACTCACCCCTCCACGGTTGTGCAACCCCCTTGTTAGCATGTCACACACTACACACTTTTTGGTGCATCTTTCTACTGGATTGACCTCCCTTGTCATAGTACGATTGGTTTTTTCATGCACTAATATATCTGCTATGTTCTTGTCTCGTCTGTATGCAACAATAGGCATTTCATTAAAAACTTCCTTCATTCTATTCGACTCGTGCAGTAGAGGTAGGTGCTTTTTCACAATATCGTGTATGCGTGGTAGTTTTTTCGAGTACGTAAGTACAAGTGGAACTCTTTTCATGTTTTTCTTCTTGTCTTCACTTGGTTTCAAAAGAGTATCCCTATCCAGCTTGTCTGCTCGATCAAATTGCCTGTCAATGATCTTTCCGCTATAGCCACGTTTACGAAGATAGTGTTTTAATTTTTTCTTATGGACCTGATAATCTGTATCTTTAGAACAGATTCTTTTCAGTCTAATGGCTTGACTATATGGAATGGCTTCTTTTGTTTTTCTTGGATGGCTTGATTTGTAGTTTAAATACATGTGCTTGTCTGAGGGTTTTGTGTATAAAGATGTTATTACTTTCCTATCTTCTATCTTCACGATAGTATCCAGAAATTCTATTTCTTTCCCACCAACTCTCATTTCTACTTGAATACTTTCATCAATCTGGTTTGCAAACATAAGGAACTCATTAAGCTTTTCCAGTCCATGTGTCCAAAATCCAAATCCATCGTCGATGTATCTTTTGTAAAAGATTGGTATGAACTCATTCTTCATTAGTTCTTCATCCCATTTACGCATATAGGCACATGCAAAATTCCTCCCCAACTTTGAGCCTATGGCAACTCCTTTTCTTTGTTTATACTCACTTCCATTGAATGTTATAATATTGTTGTCAAGAACGGTGGTTATCATTTCTTCTATTGCTTTTGAAGGGATGGTTTTGTCTGTTCTAGTTTCAAGTGCTTCTCTACATGCCTCTAAGCCTTTTTGTTTAGGAATGGATGGATAAAGTTTGATAACATCAAAGCAGAAAAGCATTGTATTTTCTGGAATTTCATTGGGGATTTCTTGCAGTTTTGTCAGAAAATCTGTTGTATCTTTAATATAACTTGGTGTTGTTTCTACAAACTCATTCAACTCTTTCTCTGCAACTTCTGCCATGTTTTCTGTGGCCGTCCTAATGCCATTCACTATTGTCCGGTATGGATTGTTATTTTTATGGATTTTTGGATTTCCTTTTAACTTTGCTTCTTGGGGGTGTTTTGGTATTAAGTAATCTTTCAGTTCCTGGTCAATAAGGCCGTCTCTATATAATTTATTTGCTACCTTTTTAACCGCCCTGCTTGCTTCATGTTTACACTTTCCGTTGTTTTTTTCATAAGAATCACATTCATTCATTTCCTTCTCCAGATTTTTGATATAGTCCTCGGTATTAACGACCACAACTCCTGATCCTTTGTCTGCGGGTCGAATGATTATACTTGAATCATTCAGCAAGCTTTGTAAGGCCTTTGATTCTTTGTCACTTATATTTGACTGAACTCTGTCTTTAAGTCCATATAGTATCTCTCGTTTTACCGCGTCAATATATGTATCAAGACTTTTTTCTCTCCCAGGTGTTGGTGTAAATCTACTTTTTTTCTTCATCCATGGTTTGATATTATCTTTCTCCTGATCATTTTGTTTATCATGGAAATACTCTTTAAGACGCATGCGTCTTTCCCACTCACAGAGATCGCTTTGCAGTTTTGTGATGTCATATTTGTTAGTTGTAGGTATGAATTTTAAACCTTTTGATAGAATTTCTTTTTCATTAAATGTTAAATCCCTGGAAGATAAGTTTATGATTGTTGAAAACTGATCCTTTGTTACCAAGTCTTTGTCTGTATCTTTGTGTGGATTGTCTTTGTTTATAACCTTCTTTTTGTCCTTAAAACATGCATGTTCCACTTCAGATGGTTTCGGAATTCGTACCATTTCATCATGCGATACTGTTTTGACATGGGGCTTTTCGGGAAGTTGTTCCATATCGAACCAGTCAAACTGAGACGTATCTTCAATTCGGTCATGTGATACTTTTTGCTTACTTTTCACTCTTAATGAATCAAAATGTCCATGTTCCATTTTCAAGAAAAAATATCGCTTTATTTTTGTACTTTTTGTAACCGGTTCGAAATTCAGAATTTGAGTTACACCGTTCGTTACGTTGTAGATCTGTACAACAGCTGAATATACCGTAGCCGCTGCATAAATTTCTGCTTCTGTAGCCCATGAAGACATTCTGCCATCTTTATGACTCTGATTTGTTATATGAATGTTGATGTCCTCATCTATATATACTGAATACAGATTGGTGTTGTTGTGCATATGGTGAACTATCTTATCTCGTATACATGCATGTTTCTCCACAGATCCATAAATGTCTAAAGCAATACATCTGTAAAAACAATTCCCATCTCCTGCTACATTTTTCACAATGAAATCATCTAATGAGTTATTAATGTCTCTGATGTCAAAATTAAGCATACGTGCCTTTTGCAATTTGTTTTGTTTCCGTTCATATAGACTCCTTTGTAAATGATTTGAGTTTTCATTATGAATATCAACATTGTTGCTTTGTAATTCTATTATCTTACTTGTAATAGCCTTTTCAGTAAGTGTAATCAACCGCAATGACGCATCCTTCTTGACTTTGGCACATTTTTTTCGAGTTTCCAGATCCATATCTATTTGTGGTTCCCATTGTAATTTAAATCCATTTGGCACTATTCCTTCCGTGAGGCACTTATTTAAGAAATCCGCATGTGATTTGTAACGTAGCAATTTACTCTGGTGCGATGTTATGTAGTTCTTCATACTCATAAATCTTTTAGGAGTGTAATGTCAATACTCAGTTTTATATCCAGTAGGGATAAAGATATACATATTTCGTAGTAAAAACACTCTTTTATTAATATTTCGCCCAAACGGGCTTTATCAAAGTTTACAAATACGAATTCACTACATAGTTATAACTGTTGTATACACCAATAAAGTAAATGTTTTACAACGTCAAATATGACAGGAAATGACGTCATGACGTCGTACTTTACCATGCGATATACAATTGCGCCAAAATACATAATATACATGACATTTTGTTGTATGGTTCTTATACTTGATCAGAAATTCATTCCTCATTGTAATTTTCCAAATTGAATTTGATAATAAAAAGTATTACAATAACATCATATTGTTATATCAATAATAATAACTATATTAATGATAACAATAATTACTATAATAATAATATAGATATTTGCTGTACCAACCTAAAAATAATATTCACAAAATCAAAATTCCTATTTTGTAGTCAGCACTATTACTATAATATCTCAACACTAATTCTTATTGACTATATTTATCAACATTTAAACAAATTGAAATGATTAATAATTAATTATTTATAATAATTTTAATTCCAATCTTTTAAATGAAGTTAAATTCTAATGTATTGTGTTCATACATATGCACACATATATACGCATTCCTTCACACTTGTACATATTCACTCATATACTTGCACATATAATTACAGGTACACAAATAAACACCTACATGTGTACATACATACACATATACATATATATATACACACCCACACATATACTCATATATACACACATACATATCCACCCTCTCACATACTTACGCTCGCATGCACTATTGTTGGAGAATTATGCATTTTGAAAATAGTTATCGTTACTTAAACTGTCTACACGAATCTCGTATTGGCCTACACTATCGCCTATAATTCTGCCATACTAAATCGGAAGCTGCTTTTGTGTTAAGTCCATTTGGAACTTCTGTCTTTAACAATTGAATCCAGTTAAGTTCTTTTATCTTGCGGTAGTAATCCGAATTGTCTCTAATATTTTGTAAAACACATACTCCCATGTCTTCTACACTATGTTGTCCGGAGTTAAAATGCTCAGCAACAGGTTTGCTTCTGTGGTGCCTTGTATCTGCCTCATGCTCCTTTAATCGTTCTTTTAGTGAGCGTGATGTCTCCCCCACATAAACTATTTTGCCACACTGTATACAGTTTATTCCATAGATGACGTTACATGCTTCACAGGTCTGCCTTTTGCTAATGGTCACTCCACTCACCCCTCCACGGTTGTGCAACCCCCTTGTTAGCATGTCACACACTACACACTTTTTGGTGCATCTTTCTACTGGATTGACCTCCCTTGTCATAGTACGATTGGTTTTTTCATGCACTAATATATCTGCTATGTTCTTGTCTCGTCTGTATGCAACAATAGGCATTTCATTAAAAACTTCCTTCATTCTATTCGACTCGTGCAGTAGAGGTAGGTGCTTTTTCACAATATCGTGTATGCGTGGTAGTTTTTTCGAGTACGTAAGTACAAGTGGAACTCTTTTCATGTTTTTCTTCTTGTCTTCACTTGGTTTCAAAAGAGTATCCCTATCCAGCTTGTCTGCTCGATCAAATTGCCTGTCAATGATCTTTCCGCTATAGCCACGTTTACGAAGATAGTGTTTTAATTTTTTCTTATGGACCTGATAATCTGTATCTTTAGAACAGATTCTTTTCAGTCTAATGGCTTGACTATATGGAATGGCATTCCCGAAAAGCCCCATGTCAAAACAGTATCGCATGATGAAATGGTACGAATTCCGAAACCATCTGAAGTGGAACATGCATGTTTTAAGGACAAAAAGAAGGTTATAAACAAAGACAATCCACACAAAGATACAGACAAAGACTTGGTAACAAAGGATCAGTTTTCAACAATCATAAACTTATCTTCCAGGGATTTAACATTTAATGAAAAAGAAATTCTATCAAAAGGTTTAAAATTCATACCTACAACTAACAAATATGACATCACAAAACTGCAAAGCGATCTCTGTGAGTGGGAAAGACGCATGCGTCTTAAAGAGTATTTCCATGATAAACAAAATGATCAGGAGAAAGATAATATCAAACCATGGATGAAGAAAAAAAGTAGATTTACACCAACACCTGGGAGAGAAAAAAGTCTTGATACATATATTGACGCGGTAAAACGAGAGATACTATATGGACTTAAAGACAGAGTTCAGTCAAATATAAGTGACAAAGAATCAAAGGCCTTACAAAGCTTGCTGAATGATTCAAGTATAATCATTCGACCCGCAGACAAAGGATCAGGAGTTGTGGTCGTTAATACCGAGGACTATATCAAAAATCTGGAGAAGGAAATGAATGAATGTGATTCTTATGAAAAAAACAACGGAAAGTGTAAACATGAAGCAAGCAGGGCGGTTAAAAAGGTAGCAAATAAATTATATAGAGACGGCCTTATTGACCAGGAACTGAAAGATTACTTAATACCAAAACACCCCCAAGAAGCAAAGTTAAAAGGAAATCCAAAAATCCATAAAAATAACAATCCATACCGGACAATAGTGAATGGCATTAGGACGGCCACAGAAAACATGGCAGAAGTTGCAGAGAAAGAGTTGAATGAGTTTGTAGAAACAACACCAAGTTATATTAAAGATACAACAGATTTTCTGACAAAACTGCAAGAAATCCCCAATGAAATTCCAGAAAATACAATGCTTTTCTGCTTTGATGTTATCAAACTTTATCCATCCATTCCTAAACAAAAAGGCTTAGAGGCATGTAGAGAAGCACTTGAAACTAGAACAGACAAAACCATCCCTTCAAAAGCAATAGAAGAAATGATAACCACCGTTCTTGACAACAATATTATAACATTCAATGGAAGTGAGTATAAACAAAGAAAAGGAGTTGCCATAGGCTCAAAGTTGGGGAGGAATTTTGCATGTGCCTATATGCGTAAATGGGATGAAGAACTAATGAAGAATGAGTTCATACCAATCTTTTACAAAAGATACATCGACGATGGATTTGGATTTTGGACACATGGACTGGAAAAGCTTAATGAGTTCCTTATGTTTGCAAACCAGATTGATGAAAGTATTCAAGTAGAAATGAGAGTTGGTGGGAAAGAAATAGAATTTCTGGATACTATCGTGAAGATAGAAGATAGGAAAGTAATAACATCTTTATACACAAAACCCTCAGACAAGCACATGTATTTAAACTACAAATCAAGCCATCCAAGAAAAACAAAAGAAGCCATTCCATATAGTCAAGCCATTAGACTGAAAAGAATCTGTTCTAAAGATACAGATTATCAGGTCCATAAGAAAAAATTAAAACACTATCTTCGTAAACGTGGCTATAGCGGAAAGATCATTGACAGGCAATTTGATCGAGCAGACAAGCTGGATAGGGATACTCTTTTGAAACCAAGTGAAGACAAGAAGAAAAACATGAAAAGAGTTCCACTTGTACTTACGTACTCGAAAAAACTACCACGCATACACGATATTGTGAAAAAGCACCTACCTCTACTGCACGAGTCGAATAGAATGAAGGAAGTTTTTAATGAAATGCCTATTGTTGCATACAGACGAGACAAGAACATAGCAGATATATTAGTGCATGAAAAAACCAATCGTACTATGACAAGGGAGGTCAATCCAGTAGAAAGATGCACCAAAAAGTGTGTAGTGTGTGACATGCTAACAAGGGGGTTGCACAACCGTGGAGGGGTGAGTGGAGTGACCATTAGCAAAAGGCAGACCTGTGAAGCATGTAACGTCATCTATGGAATAAACTGTATACAGTGTGGCAAAATAGTTTATGTGGGGGAGACATCACGCTCACTAAAAGAACGATTAAAGGAGCATGAGGCAGATACAAGGCACCACAGAAGCAAACCTGTTGCTGAGCATTTTAACTCCGGACAACATAGTGTAGAAGACATGGGAGTATGTGTTTTACAAAATATTAGAGACAATTCGGATTACTACCGCAAGATAAAAGAACTTAACTGGATTCAATTGTTAAAGACAGAAGTTCCAAATGGACTTAACACAAAAGCAGCTTCCGATTTAGTATGGCAGAATTATAGGCGATAGTGTAGGCCAATACGAGATTCGTGTAGACAGTTTAAGTAACGATAACTATTTTCAAAATGCATAATTCTCCAACAATAGTGCATGCGAGCGTAAGTATGTGAGAGGGTGGATATGTATGTGTGTATATATGAGTATATGTGTGGGTGTGTATATATATATGTATATGTGTATGTATGTACACATGTAGGTGTTTATTTGTGTACCTGTAATTATATGTGCAAGTATATGAGTGAATATGTACAAGTGTGAAGGAATGCGTATATATGTGTGCATATGTATGAACACAATACATTAGAATTTAACTTCATTTAAAAGATTGGAATTAAAATTATTATAAATAATTAATTATTAATCATTTCAATTTGTTTAAATGTTGATAAATATAGTCAATAAGAATTAGTGTTGAGATATTATAGTAATAGTGCTGACTACAAAATAGGAATTTTGATTTTGTGAATATTATTTTTAGGTTGGTACAGTAAATATCTATATTATTATTATAGTAATTATTGTTATCATTAATATAGTTATTATTATTGATATAACAATATGATGTTATTGTAATACTTTTTATTATCAAATTCAATTTGGAAAATTACAATGAGGAATGAATTTCTGATCAAGTATAAGAACCATACAACAAAATGTCATGTATATTATGTATTTTGGCGCAATTGTATATCGCATGGTAAAGTACAACGTCATGACGTCATTTCCTGTCATATTTGACGTTGTAAAACATTTACTTTATTGGTGTATACAACAGTTATAACTATGTAGTGAATTCGTATTTGTAAACTTTGATAAAGCCCGTTTGGGCGAAATATTAATAAAAGAGTGTTTTTACTATGAAATGTGAGTTAAAACTTAAAATTAAAAAGCATGGAAGGTGGTGAATTTCGAGATTTAATACGATAAAACAAAACAGAATGTGTGTCGAAACGTGTTGAAGTGTCTTCATGCAACGTCAGTTGTGAGTTACAAACCGTTTCGCAATACAATCATCACATATATACTATTTGTTTCAAATTGATTTGAAACGGCATAAAGTAAGTTTAAAACGTCGCCTGCAAGGTAAATATGATAAAACTAGGCTGAATGTATATATTTATGAAGTGATTTTCACCAATTGGGGAATTAAATTAAGACAACCCAGAAGTGCAATAATTTTATTGCAAAACGGGTTCGAGTGTTTTATTGCAATTTGTAATTTGTATAACAACCCGTTTTGCAATAAACCCGTTTTGCAATAATTTTATTGCAAATCGGGTTGGAGCGTCTTATTGCAATTTGAATTTTTTATAACAACCCGTTTTGCAATAAACCCGTTTTGCAATAATACAATGACACGTGTATTAATTAATTCAAATTGATAGAAACATTAAAAAGGAAATTTAAAATATCGTTTTTTTTTTATTTCCAAATATGGACAAAACTGTTAGTTTCCACTAAAAAGTAAAAAGCATTGAAGGCGATGCATTTCGAGATTGAATGCGATAAAACAATACAAAATGTAAATAGAAAGTGTTTCAACCTATTTAGTACTGAAGTGAAGATAACGCCGAAATGCACTAATTTACTGAAAAAACGTGTTGAAGTGTCTTCATGCAATGTGAGTTGTGTGTAACAAACCGTTTCGCAATAAAATCATCACATATATACTATTTTTTTCAAATTTCTTTGAAACGGCATAAAGTAAGTTTAAAATGTCGCCTTCAAGGTAAATATGATAAAACTAGGCTGAATGTATATATTTATGAAGTGATTTTCACCAATTGGGGAATTAAATTAAGACAACCCAGAAGTGCAATAATTTTATTGCAAAACGGGTTAAAGTGTTTTATTGCAATTTGTAATTTGTATAACAACCCGTTTTGCAATAAACCCGTTTTGCAATAATTTTATTGCAAATCGGGTTGGAGCGTCTTATTGCAATTTGAATTTTTTATAACAACCCGTTTTGCAATAAACCCGTTTTGCAATAATACAATGACACGTGTATTAATTAATTCAAATTGATTGTAAACATTAAAAAGGAAATTTAAAATATTATTTTTTTTTTAGTTCCAAATATGGACAAAACTGTTAGTTTCCACTAAAAAGTAAAAAGCATTGAAGGCGATGCATTTCGAGATTGAATGCGATAAAACAATACAAAATGTAAATAGAAAGTGTTTCAACCTATTTAGTACTGAAGTGAAGATAACGCCGAAATGCAATAATTTACTGAAAAAAACGTGTTGAAGTGTCTTCATGCAATGTGAGTTGTGTGTAACAAACCGTTTCGCAATAAAATCATCACATATATACTATTTTTTTCAAATTTCTTTGAAACGGCATAAAGTAAGTTTAAAATGTCGCCTTCAAGGTAAATATGATAAAACTAGGCTGAATGTATATATTTATGAAGTGATTTTCACCAATTGGGGAATTAAATTAAGACAACCCAGAAGTGCAATAATTTTATTGCAAAACGGGTTGGAGTGTTTTATTGCAATTTGTAATTTGTATAACAACCCGTTTTGCAATAAACCCGTTTTGCAATAATTTTATTGCAAATCGGGTTGGAGCGTCTTATTGCAATTTGAATTTTTTATAACAACCCGTTTTGCAATAAACCCGTTTTGCAATAATACAATGACACGTGTATTAATTAATTCAAATTGATTGTAAACATTAAAAAGGAAATTTAAAATATCGTTTTTTTTTATTTCCAAATATGGACAAAACTGTTAGTTTCCACTAAAAAGTAAAAAGCATTGAAGGCGATGCATTTCGAGATTGAATGCGATAAAACAATACAAAATGTAAATAGAAAGTGTTTCAACCTATTTAGTACTGAAGTGAAGATAACGCCGAAATGCAATAATTTACTGAAAAAACGTGTTGAAGTGTCTTCATGCAATGTGAGTTGTGTGTAACAAACCGTTTCGCAATAAAATCATCACATATATACTATTTGTTTCAAATTGATTTGAAACGGTATTGTCACAAGGACTTATGTTGACCTTATTTGTTTGTTTAGATTTTTGTTTATGATCAGATAGTTATTTGTGCAGTTTAATAATTTAATGACAACTATACATTATTATGAGAAACTATTTGATTCCTAAATATGAAGATTAAAAAAAAAGGGTTTGTCAATCCTTTTGATGTATAATTTTATATTATGATCTACTTGCTTGTTCACAGTTTGCAAGATTTACATTCATTATGCTTGCTCACTGTTTGTAGGATTTATATTAATAATCATCAATTTTCAATATGCCATTTTAATCCATGCAATATGTTTTGATCATGCCATTCTTAGATTATAAAATAGAAATTGTTATTCACAGATTTAAACAAGTTTAGTACATGTCAAGATAGTAATGGTATATAATAACTCCAACTTAAACATTTAGGGAGATAGAAACTGGCGGAACTCCGTAATAGAACATTGTAAATTTATGTGTACATCTTGTTATTAAATATATTGTTACAACTTTATTCTGTGTTGAGCTAATTCCCTCAAAAGAGTTTTACTCACAAAGGCCACAAACTTCCTTTGTGATAAGTGGTGAAAGAATCGGGTGTATAGCACTTTCACGTTGCTATACCTTTCCTGAACTCTCATTTAAGCGAGTAATGTTCAACTGTACGCAATATGACATCAACCAGCTTCATTCGATGGACATGGCGGAAGCCCAAGGCAAAACAACAACTTCAACCACAGAAGGTTAGTGACTGCAAGAGGTTAGAATGCCATCGTTGTGGGCACAACAAATGGCATCACTGGCATCTGAGAAAATGCCCAGCCATTGGAACACGGTGCTTCAGATGTGGCAAGTTTGGTCATTATGCCAGGAAGTGTCTTTCCAGATTGACAAAAAGGAAAACGAACAGAACATCTAGAAAGGAGCGCAACTGTTCCAGGATGGACAATTACAACAACAGGAAAGCTGTCTGTAGCCTGCTTCCATTTAACAAGCTTGATGATTTGGACCTCAAGAAGGCAGCACCAGCTGTGAAAGTAAATGAGCAGGAAACAATCAAAATAACTCAAGAATTCCAAAAGGTGACATCTCTTTACAAGAACGCATTAGAGGAAATGCAACAAGACAAAGAGGAAAAATTAAAAGTGTTCATGACATGCATGGACATGGTAGAGCAGGCCTTGGATGCAGCGGAAGATGCAAAGCGATTGTGCACCGGTCAGGCGAAGAAAACCCTGAAAACACGTGTAAACAAAATTGACAGGCTTTTGAGAGACATTTTCAACAATAGGATGTTTTTCAAAAATGTGAACCTCTTCAATGATGAAATTCCAAAGGTGCTGGCGCAATGTGACCTCCCAGAAGAAGAAATCAACAGATTTAATAGAAGGAAAACCAAATACTTTGACACTACAAAGGAATACACATTTGGAACAATTTATTATGATTGATGAGGAAAAACAATTTGGCACAACCACCAAAAGATAAAGACAAAAACTACAAAATGTCTTTAACAGATCAAGGTTAAATGCAGGAGCATTTAATTTTTGTAGAGGGGAGGATATTGTCACAAGGACTTATGTTGACCTTATTTGTTTGTTTAGATTTTTGTTTATGATCAGATAGTTATTTGTGCAGTTTAATAATTTAATGACAACTATACATTATTATGAGAAACTATTTGATTCCTAAATATGAAGATTAAAAAAAAAGGGTTTGTCAATCCTTTTGATGTATAATTTTATATTATGATCTACTTGCTTGTTCACAGTTTGCAAGATTTACATTCATTATGCTTGCTCACTGTTTGTAGGATTTATATTAATAATCATCAATTTTCAATATGCCATTTTAATCCATGCAATATGTTTTGATCATGCCATTCTTAGATTATAAAATAGAAATTGTTATTCACAGATTTAAACAAGTTTAGTACATGTCAAGATAGTAATGGTATATAATAACTCCAACTTAAACATTTAGGGAGATAGAAACTGGCGGAACTCTGTAATAGAACATTGTAAATTTATGTGTACATCTTGTTATTAAATATATTGTTACAACTTTATTCTGTGTTGAGCTAATTCCCTCAAAAGAGTTTTACTCACAAAGGCCACAAACTTCCTTTGTGATAGTATGAAGGAAGTTTAAAATGTCGTCTGCAAGGTTAATATGATAAAACTAAGCCGAATGTATATATGAAGTGATTTTCACCAATTGGGGAATTAAATGAAGACAACCCAGAAGTGCAATAATTTTATTGCAAAACGGGTTGGAGTGTTTTATTGCAATTTGTAATTTGAATAACAACCCGTTTTGCAATAAACCCGTTTTGCAATAATTTTATTGCAAAACGGGTTGAAGCGTCTTATTGCAATTTGATTTTTTTATAACAACCCGTTTCGCAATAAACCCGTTTTGCAATAATACAATGACACGTGTATTAATTAATTCAAATTGATTGTAAACATTAAAAAGGAAATTTAAAATATCGTTTTAAAATACGCGCGAGAATGTACCACTAAATATCACCCTTGTGTAGGTTGCCCAAAAGGCGATATATCGTGGTAAATATCGCGTGTCGCTTCGTGTATCGCGCAAAATATCGTGTGTGGCGCAAAATACCGTGTGTCGCTTTGAGTATCGCGCAAAATATCGTTTGTCGTGCAAAATATCGTGTATCGCTTCGTGTGTCGTGTGTCGCCCTTGATGAAAGAATGGCGAGATTGTAGATGGCACTATCCGGATTCTGTAGGTAACTTAGATGTTTGTAGATACAAAATGCTCGTTGTTGTTGTTTTTTTTTGCATAATTATTTCCATTTTACGGTATCTATTCAAACGACACATGAACACTAACGTGGTACCATTTTAGTGTTCGTGTGTCGCATGAATAGATATATTTGCGGGAAATTAAAATGGAATTAATTGTGCCACAAAAACATAAAAACGGGCATTTTGTATCTACAGAAATCTATGTTACCAGACCACATCGGGCGTGGAAATTTCGGCAATTGCTAGAAGGAACACTGATTTTAAATTGTTTAACTTTATTTTCCGAAATATTGTACGAAATGTTCGTTGATTTTGAGCAGTAATGGGGCTTTAACAAATACTCACATGTGTCTGGTGAGATCCTCTTTTCTTCTAAATTGCTTCTCACATGAATATTTTGACAAGCCGAGGTGCCTGTCCTCGTGCAGTTTTAACCCCCACTTGGTTTTGAGGGCATCCCCACAAAAACGACACACATGTGACATAACTGAATTACATGTTAAATATACCGATTAAACACAAACGGTATGCATCATGTTAGGAATTTTTACACAGCTAATGTATAATGAAAACACAGTATTCGAAGATATAGACCTTAAATAGCTTTTAAGAATATAACTTTTACGGGGTAATTATTTCGTGTTACAATTAGCAATTCGAAATGAATAATAAGATTTTAAACTTCAAAAAGTCTCAAGTAAAATGTAATGTATACATACATTTACTATTCATAACAGCTGACATTTGCTCTTGGGAAATTAACATGAACAACACACACACACGTGTCGCGCTCGCACCATATCATTTACCATATTCGTTCATAAACGTCCAATTCCAAAGGAACTGTTTCACTTTTCGTACGTATTTATTTATACAGCACAGTTGCAGTTCTTATGTGTGCGTGGTAATAAATACTATCAAGCTTCTAAATCTTACTGTTTTGAACAGAAATATAATACGTGTTAAAGTAAATGTCATTATATTAGTTAACATATTTATGGGTGTGTCTAAAAGGTGGAAGGACCGCCTGCATATATATTCGTCTACTGCCGTTTGCATTGTTTGGCTACTGACGTTTGCCATTCTAAAATGTACTACTGACGTTTGCCATTCTAAAATGTACTACTGACGTTTGCCATATTAGATTCTACTCTTTAAACGTATATTTATTATCCGAAACATATTTTCGAAAAACTTGGTAATATATGTTCGTCCGGTAACAAATAGATAGTTATGTGATCGTTTATTTTTGTAAACACCGACTCTTTGTGTGTTTAAATACGTTTGCTTCTACAATGAAAATTTGTGTCGAAGTGTTCTCGAAAACCAAAGCAACACACACCACACGTGATATACCGATCGCAAGCTTTATGCATGCTTTATTGCCTGCACCAGGTCGTATGAAAACCAGAGGACAATCAGCAGAGATATTGACAAAAACCTACCTGGTGTGGCTGTTATCCTTCGTAAAACGCCTACTGACGTTGACTTTTGGGGCCTCGTTACAGTTTTTGTTCATTCACAGTGTCCGTATACATTTGGAACTTCCTGAATACATTTTCTGATCAATTTGAATCAATTAGTATATATGTAATGATATTCCTGAAAACCGCGTTGTTATAAAAAAAAATCACATTGCAAAAACACACTACAATAAACAAATTGAATTATGGGTTTTCTTCGCATAATTCCCATTTTTTTGGAAATCATTTTCTATAAAAATATTGTGTTGTTTTATCATATTTTCTGCTGCATTTAATATCTTGCCATGTATTTTATTATTTGGGCAAATCTTACAACCTGGTCTTAATATGTGTTTAACTTAAATCCGTACATACGACATTTGAAATGTTCATTTCAGAGTTTCAAATAAATTTGAATTAAATAATACATGTGTGATGATTTTATAGCAAAACGGGTTGTTATACATATTACAAATTGCAATAAGACACTCCAGCCCGTTTTGCAATAAATTTTTGCAAATAAATGTGTGGTGATTTTATTGCAAAACGGGTTTATTGCAAAACGGGTTGTTAAAAAAAAATGCAATAAAACACTCCAACCCGTTTTGCAATAATTTTTTTGCAAAACGGGTTTATTGCAAAACGGGTTGTAAAAAAAAAATTGCAATAAGACACTCCAACCCGTTTTGCAATAATTTTATTGCAAAACGGGTTTATTGCAAAACGGGTTGTTATAAAAAAAATCAAATTGCAATAAGACGCTCCAACCCGTTTTGCAATAAAATTATTGCAAAACGGGTTTATTGCAAAACGGGTTGTTATACAAATTACAAATTGCAATAAAACACTCCAACCCGTTTTGCAATAAAATTATTGCACTTCTGGGTTGTCTTCATTTAATTCCCCAATTGGTGAAAATCACTTCATATATACATTCGGCTTAGTTTTATCATATTAACCTTGCAGACGACATTTTAAACTTCCTTCATACCGTTTCAAATCAATTTGAAACAAATAGTATATATGTGATGATTTTATTGCGAAACGGTTTGTTACACACAACTCACATTGCATGAAGACACTTCAACACGTTTTTTCAGTAAATTATTGCATTTCGGCGTTATCTTCACTTCAGTACTAAATAGGTTGAAACACTTTCTATTTACATTTTGTATTGTTTTATCGCATTCAATCTCGAAATGCATCGCCTTCAATGCTTTTTACTTTTTAGTGGAAACTAACAGTTTTGTCCATATTTGGAAATAAAAAAAACAACGATATTTTAAATTTCCTTTTTAATGTTTACAATCAATTTGAATTAATTAATACACGTGTCATTGTATTATTGCAAAACGGGTTTATTGCAAAACGGGTTGTTATAAAAAATTCAAATTGCAATAAGACGCTCCAACCCGATTTGCAATAAAATTATTGCAAAACGGGTTTATTGCAAAACGGGTTGTTATACAAATTACAAATTGCAATAAAACACTCCAACCCGTTTTGCAATAAAATTATTGCACTTCTGGGTTGTCTTAATTTAATTCTCCAATTGGTGAAAATCACTTCATAAATATATACATTCAGCCTAGTTTAATCATATTTACCTTGCAGACGACATTTTAAACTTTCTTTATGCCGTTTCAAATCAATTTGAAACAAATAGTATATATGTGATGATTGTATTGCGAAACGGTTTGTAACTCACAACTGACGTTGCATGAAGACACTTCAACACGTTTCGACACACATTCTGTTTTGTTTTATCGTATTAAATCTCGAAATTCACCACCTTCCATGCTTTTTAATTTTAAGTTTTAACTCACAGTTTTGTCTATTTTAAAACAATATTATTTAAATACAAAATTTGAACATCACTTTTAACTATTCCAATCCATTTGAATAAATACAAGAGTGATGATTTTATTGCAAAACGGGTTTATTGCAAAACGGGTTGTTATACAAAATTCTCATTGCAATAAGACACTCCAACCCGTTTTGCAATGAAATTATTGCAAATAAATGTGTGGTGATTTTATTGCAAAACGCGTTTATTGCAAAACGGGTTGTTAAAAAAAAAATGCAATAAAACACTCCAACCCGTTTTGCAATAATTTTATTGCAAAACGGGTTTATTGCAAAACGGGTTGTTTAAAAAAAAAAATTGCAATAAGACACTCCAACCCGTTTTGCAATAATTTTATTGCAAAACGGGTTTATTGCAAAACGGGTTGTAACAGGCCTGTCTGTCTGTCATTGTATGTGTCTGTCAGTGATTGTGTCTGTCTGTTTGTCACAAACTTTAACCTTGGTTAAACTTTTGCAATAACTTTTGCAATATTGAAGATAGCAACTTTATATTTGGAATGCACGTGTATCTCATGGAGCTGCACAGTTTAAGTGGTGAAAGGTCAAGGTCATCCTTCATGGTCAAAGGTCAAACATATGGCTTCAAAGCTGCGCCGTAGGGGGCATTGTGTTTCTGACAAACACATCTCTTGTTTCCATTTGGAATGGGTCTCCTTATAGGTCAAAAATTTGAATGGAAACAATCATGTGTACAGTTATATGTTTCACCATGGATCTGGCAATATAGTTGTTGATATTAGACATTGTTTAGATGTAACATCTATTAGGAGCTTGCTCTGTGAAAAGGGGGATTAATGCTTGTTTGTTAAGTGTCGCCCCAGATAAGCCTGTGCAGTCAGCACAGGCTAATCAGGGACAACACTTTCCGCTTCGAATGTATTTTTCTTTTAAAGGCAGACTGTTCTTGATGAAAATCCAGTTAACTCTTTCAGTGCGGGAACCAAATTTTGAAGGACTTTGCAAACAGTTTGGATCCAGATGAGACGCCATAGAACGTGGCGTCTCATCAGGATCCAAACTGTTTGCTATTCTGATAGTATTCTGTGAAAAAAATCAAAGAAAATGCTAATTTTAGAAATTCAGCAGATGACATTTTAGCAGATGACAAATTTCCCAGCATGCAAAGGGTTAAGGCCAGTTAAGGTGATCCCTTATTCTGGCGCGACACTTTACGCACATGCATTAAACCCCCTTGGAACAGAGAGGGCTCATTTATATATTTACATATTTTTTTTCACAAAGTTCTTAATATTGATTATTCTTTGGAACCCAGTTTCGTTTTGATGGAATGATTTTGTATACTTATGTAATGTTTGCTAAGGCAGTCTGCATGAAATACACAAAGTTGTACATGTTGATTTATTACTGAGGAATCAATATGCAGTTATTTATAATGGATGAAACCAATCAGATTTTACACTTTCCCAACATTCTTTGAACAGTCTAGGATGTGTTTGCGTTTCAAATTGCGTAACAATAAATAACACTGCTTTACTACATCACTAATCGTTCATCAATTTGTTTCTGTTCTTTACGACAGTAATTCTATGCCACAGTATTTTGTTTGGAACTAAAACATTCAGTGAAACAGCTATAATGATGTAGAATTATTTAAAGAATGAGATAGTATTTCATTTGAATTTAGGAGCGGCTTTCACACATTATTATTCCCCAAATGCATGCAGATGTCCATAGAAACAAAAATTTCATGAAAATGCAAGTTTCCATGGTAACAAGATTCAGGACATTAAAACTGTATTTTCTAACAGAATTTGCCTGTCTTTTGTTGATTACCATATAGATAACTGTTTAAATATTACTCTATATGCATGGACAAACCAATTCTTTAACTTAAGAAATGAACTTCAGACTTGGTGCCAAGAAGTTATTGTATAATAATAACATACTTTTCTGCTACTAATGTTGCAAATTTTATTAATGAACCCTTCTAAACAAAGAGTAATACTATTGTTAGAGATTATAGTAACGTGTCAAATATGTTGTGAATAATATTATACATTTTGTGTAAAAAATGCATATGTAAGAATTGTATAAAGAAATTGGCTATAATTAAACATGTAATCTATTGTCTTCAGGGTTTTTACTCATGACATTTTTGATTCATGCATAAAATATAGATATATTCATAGAGATGATACAAGATTGTGGCAAATGGTTGATTTAACCATGATTAACCCTTTGCATGCTGGGAAATTTGTCGTCTGCTAAAATGTTGTATGCAGAATTTTTAAAATTAGCATTTTCTTCGATTTTTTTCAAAGAATACTATCAGAATATCAAACAGTTTGGATCCAGATGAGACGCCACGTTCTGTGGCGTCTCATCTGGATCCAAACTGTTTGCAAAGGCCTTCAAAATTCGGTTCCCGCACTGAAAGAGATAAGAACGCGGCTCACATGTTCTTGTTTTGTTTAGTATTACATTTTATTGAAATTTCGAAACATTGCCAATACTAAGGGGATTATCAGCAAAAATATTTTTTCCCAAGTTGGCAAAGTAATGGTACCTGCAGCCCAAATGTGAAAAAGATGTTTGCGAAAAACCCTGAGATTGGGAAAAGTCGCGTCATAAAGTTTTCTTATTGGGAAACGGGTGTTGTTGGTTTTTTGCTCCCAAATAGTTTAAAATTGATAACAAAGTGTTGTAAACTTGTCAATATTATATGTTCAAAGGTTCAAGCCATATAATTGCATAGGTAAAATTAAAACTACATGTTGAATTTTAAAATATATATATAAAAAATTGGAAACCTTGGGATTGTTTTGACAGCAATTGGGAAATGTGTTGTTTTTCCCAATTGAGAAAATGCAGGTACTGATTATAAGACTGGTATGTTTACTGTTGTAGTATCATTATTGTTTCCCTGTTAGCATATTTCTTGCTTCACACTGTTTAATGGCGTTCCCAGACATCATGATTGAGACACTGTTGTAAAAGCTGGCATAAACAAAAACATTACTCTTCATTCTAGATTTTGGTTTAACTCTATACCACTTAGATATGTATTTTTTAGATATGTAATTTAGATACGTATTTTAACACATTTGTAGTCCCTTAGAAAGTTAAATTTAATAAAAAAACTTACTTACTAAATTCAAGTTTTAAAGGCTTCATTTCCAACCCTTAGATTCTGATGAGCAGCAAACAGCATAAAACCTGAGCAGGCTAGGACTTACTCCCAGGCTGTTCTGGTTTTATGCTGTTTGCTGTTGGCAATTTTCACTTTTCTTCTTAGTGGGAAAGGTTTAAAATGTCCAAGGGTTAACCTAACATGGTTAAACATTTTAAACATTTTGCTAGTCTGATTGACTTGTCAGATTTTCATTGAAACTTCTTTTCAGTTTTACTTTTGCTTTGACTTTCAAGAATCTTTTAAGTGCAAACGTGTGACAATTCGTAAGAGAATATAGTATACAATAATTATATATGGGAGTCACTAAGTTGAACAGTCAGTCTGTATGTCGTTTTGTTTGTCCTCACAAAATGTTATAAGACTGATACAATCTATTTCCATACAAACCACTCTCTGGGAAAATGGGGCTTAATGCATGTATGTTAACCCTTTGCATGCTGGGAAATTTGTCGTCTGCTAAAATGTCGTCTGCTGAATTTCTAAAATTAGCATTTTCTTTCATTTTTTTCAAAGAATACTATCAGAATAGTAAACAGTTTGGATCCTGATGAGACGCCACGTTCTGTGGCGTCTCATCTGGATCCAAACTGTTTGCAAAGGCCTTTAAAATCTGGTTCCAGCGCTAAAAGGGTTAAGAGTATCCCAGTTTAGCTTGTGCAGTCCCCTAAGGCAAAATAGGAACCACACTTTCTGCTTTTAGACAATTTGTATGCCCCCGGATGGAATGATGAGGGGTATATTATTTTTGGCCTGTCTGTCTGTCATTGTATGTGTCTGTCATTGTATGTGTCTGTCTATCACAAACATTAACCTTGGTTAAACTTTTGCAATAACTTTTGTAATATTGAAGATAGCAACTTGATATTTGGCATGCATGTGTATCTCATGGAGCTGCGCATTTTGAGAAGTGAAAGGTCAAGGTCATCCTTAATGGTAGAGGGTCAAAAAAAATAATTCAAAGCGGAGCAGTAGGGGGCATTGTGTTTCTGACAAATACATCTCTTGTACATTTAAAGGAAGTCTCCCTTAAATTAAAATCAATTTGGGCCTATTAGCTTGTCTGGGACAGCATTTTACGCACATGCACTATGCCAGGTTTTCTCAGAGCCCAGCTGACATATGTGGACTGCGCAGGCTTATGTGGGACATCACTGTAGGCACGTGCATTAAGCCAGGTTTTCCCAGAGCCCAGCTGACAAATGTGGACTGCACAGGCTAATCTAGGACAACACTGTAGGCACGTGCATTAAGCCTGGTTTTCCCAGAGCCCAGCTGACAAATGTGGACTGCACAGGCTAATCTAGGACAACACTGTAGGCACGTGCATTAAGCCTGGTTTTCCCAGAGCTAGGCCCATTTACTAATTCGCCAAATAAGCCAGTGCCTACAAATAAAAAATATGGCTAAACAAATTTCCATTTTGCTTTAGCTTTTTCTTCATTAAATCCCATAAAACTGATAAAAAGTGAAGAATTGATTTGTTCTTCCGCATAATTTGGCTAAAGAAAACTTTGAGCCAGGGGAAGCCCAAGTTATTTGCCCTTGAACATAGTTGACAAAGCTCAAGTTATTTGCCCTTGAACATAGTTGACAAAGCTCAAGTTATTTGCCCTTGAACATAGTTGACAAAGCTCAAGTTATTATCCTGCAACAACTAAACAACAATAATTATGATAATCCCCGGCAATACAAAGTTTATTTGACAAGGGGGGGGATATAAATCCGACAAATTTGCTTGTTTAAACATTACTTGACATGTATATCCATTGACAATTCTTGAAAGTTTAACCCTTTGCATGCTGGGAAATTTTTTGTCTGCTAAAATGTTCTCTGCTGAATTTCTAAAATTAGCATTTTCTTCGAATTTTTTCAAAGAATACTCTCAGAATATCAAACAGTTTGGATCCTGATGAGACGCCACATTCTTTGGCGTCTTATCTGGATCCAAACTGTTTGCAAAGGCCTTCAAAATTCGGTTCCCGCACTGAAAGGGTTTACAATTATATTGACTGTGTGCATTATATTTTGCCCACAAAACAGATTATTACTATGATTTGAGCATTTTTTTGGCCAATCAGGAAATGAAAGTACTGGTACCAGCCCAATTCGGAAAAATTTGCGAGAAAAACCCTAAATTTGGGAAAAATTGTGTGGTGAAGTCTTCACATTGGGAAATTGGTGTGTTTTAGTTTTTGCTCACAAATAATTTTTAATTGATCTCTTAGTGTTGTCAAGTTGTCAATATATGATATTTACTTTGATTCAAGCCATAGACCTGCATAGGGAAATTAACTTAACGTTGCATTATATTTATATAAAAAAAATTAATTTGTTGAAACCTTCAATAGGGTTTTTGTTTTAGAGCAATACGGAAATTTGTAGTTTTTTTTCCAATTGGGAAAGTGCCGTTTTCCGGTACTTTATAAAGAAGGAAAAAATCATTGTATTTTGATTAATTGGAAGGAGCAGTGTACAAACAGCCCTTTGAGTTGTCTTTCTTGTGTTATTTATGGTTTGTTTTCAGTGAAAACCATTACAGCCTTGGCCATGTCTGTCTTCATAATTGAACAACCAAGTTAGAATGTATTAAATTAATTATCTACACCTACACATGATGTCTGGTTTTCAGGAAATTATAAACAACAAGCCATGGGCATCTTGTTTAAAAGGTTTAATTTTGGCTTATTGGTGATTTTTACTAGTCACTTGTGACTCAAGTGTGAATTCTGTGACTTTTTTAGCTCTTTCAGTGCTGGAACCAAATTTTGAAGGCCTTTGCAAACAGTTTGGACTCAGATGAGACGCCACAGAACGTGGCGTCTCATCTGGATCCAAACTGTTTGCTATTCTGATAGTATTCTTTGAAAAAAATCGAAGAAAATGATGATTTTATAAATTCAGCAGACAACATTTTAGCAGAAGACAAATTTCCCAGCATGCTAAGGGTTAGAACATGAAAGTTTGAAGAATATTATTGATCGTACCATTAATTGCTGTATTAAATCATTTTGAAGGCTAAATATAAAATAAATATGTATGGATGTAGCTACAAATTCCATAGTCCCAAAGATTGGCATGTCTGTTGTTCAGTCAACATCTTATTTATGTACAAAATACATATGCATCATGTACTCTGTGAAAAGGGGGTTTAATGCATGTGCTCAAAGTGTCCTCCCAGATTAGCCTGTGCAGTCTGCACAGTCTTATCAGGGATGACACTCTTTGCCTAAACTGGATTTTTGCTAAGATGATACTTTCTTTAAACAAAAATAACATACAAGTGGAAAGTGTTGCCCCTGATAAGCCTGTGCAGACTGCACAGGCTAATCTTGGACAACACTTTATGCACATGCATTAAACCCCCTTTTCACAGATCACGGCCCATATGATCACTATATGCTTCAAAAAGACTTAGTACATAGTACAAATGGGCCATGCTCTGTGAAAAGGGGGTTTAATGCATGTGTGTACAGTATTGTCCCAGATTAGCCTGGGCATGTATTGGAATATAAGGACATCCTTAAAAATTCTTTTGTTTGGCATAACCCGACCGACCCACTAAAATCGGCCTGACTGAATTTTTTTTTTTGTTACTTTCGAAAAAAAAAATTTTTTGTACGCCAAACTTCTTTCCGCTAAATTTTTCCTTTTCGCTTTTTATCCTTTCCGGTTATTTGCGTCATTTAATTGAATGCTCTTTCAAGGTGATAACAATGAACAAAACATGTACAGGTATTTATTTGAGTCGCCTATTTATTTGACATATGCATATGCGATTAATTAGACTTTAAATACAATTAAACCGCTCCTGTTTTTCTTGTATCCCTTTAATTAAAATACGCTGCTGTCGTTTAGGATAGTTTGGGAGTAAAAAAACAAATTAATTAGTTATCACCGTTCAATTCAATTCGGCAATCGGCAGAGATGTGTAATATTATGGCCATAAAACTAATTATTTAATGATCACTCTTTAATTCAGATCGGTAAATATTCGGTAAAAAGATAAAGAATGGTCACCTTAGAAATATTTATCGACGGGTATTGTCACGTTTTTGTTTCATTTGCTTATCTCTTTACACGACTTTCTGACTGGTCGCTATTTTGGAGGCAGACGGCGATATTAAATGTGTATTCAAATTATACAACATCTGGGCATGAATGACCCAATATTATCCGATAGCTCCACCCGTTCTCACGTTTCATTCGACAACGTCGTGTCATGTGTAAACAGCTCAATGCTGATTGGCCAGCTACCATGTGCACTTCATTAACAACAATGTCAAGCAATGTCTAATCAGGTACAGACTGGGTTTCGTTCACTGTTCGAATTGCGAACACTTTCATTGAAACAAAGAGACAAATATAGAAAACCAGTCCGGAATAAAATGGCGGATGTTTACAACGAAAATTTACTAGATTTTCGCATTTTCGCAATTTAGATTTTTCTTGAGCTAAATTCTCAATAGTTTCGCAAATGACTAAAATGGCCAACGACAGCGCGAGCATTGCGAACGTGTTATTATTGGAATAAATGCTCACTTAATAATATTTACAGGGCTCGCGCTGTCGTTTGCCATTTGCGAAAGTATAGCGAATTTGGCTCAAGAAAAATATAATTTGCGAATAGGCTAAAATCTCGTTAAATTTCATTGAAAACATCCGCCTTTTTAATCCGGAGTGTTTTTTTGAACTATTGTTCTCTTTGTTTCCATGAACAATTTGAAGCGCATATGGAAGCTGGCCAATCAACATTGAGTTCGCTATCGGGTAATTTTGGGTCATTCAAGCTCAGATAATGGAATACACAGTTGATATTGTCGTCTGCCTACAATATAACGGCCGATGGCAAAAGTCGTATAAAAAATAAGCAAATGAAAAGAAGCGTAACACTCAATAAATTATTTGTAAGCTGATCACTTTACAAATTTCTACTTACTATTGATCTGAATTAAAGGATGATAATTAAATAATTAGTTACATGTCGAAGATGTTGCACCTTTCTGTTCTTGATTGAAATTAAAATGTTATAATTACTTTGTTGTCTTTTACTCACAAACTATGCTATTGTAAAGTAATATGTCAACCACATAGTATATTAATAATGTATTTGCCCTGTTACTTGTTTTCGTTTTCTGTAGTCAAACGATATGCACATTTTATTTCATGTGCAAAATGCATTATCAATTTTTCAGACTGTCGTTTTCGGATTAAGTATTTTTCCTCGATTATATTATATTTTGGAAGTTCTTTATAGAAAAAATAAACTTAAGAATACATGTGCGGTGATACGGATGGTGCAGAAAAATCTTTACCAATTTCCATTCATGAGGCAGAAGACTTGGAGCTTTATTTGATAATTACCATTCAGTTTGGTATATGTCGGAGTTCAATGTCAGAAAAAAAAAAAAAAAAATAAAAAAAAAAAAAACCTACCTACCGACCCACACAAATTAACCTGGGTCGGGTTATGCCAAACAAACAATTTTTTCATACTACACAATCATAGACTCAATCTTTGGTTCTTCAACAAATACGAGAGTAAACAAACAAAGTGTCAATGTTCTAGGAAAATAAAGGTTTAAATCAAGAAGGTATTGGCACTTCAATACAATCCCTAACTCATTATAAAGCCGTAAATCATTTTAACTCTTTCAGTGCTGGAATCGAATTTTTAAGG
This sequence comes from Dreissena polymorpha, assembly GCF_020536995.1. Lineage (NCBI taxonomy): Eukaryota > Metazoa > Mollusca > Bivalvia > Myida > Dreissenidae > Dreissena > Dreissena polymorpha. The sequence goes on from NC_068364.1 coordinate 30,106,696, forward strand.
CCTTTGCAAACAGTTTGGATCCAGATGAAATGCTATGGCGTCTCATCAGAATCCAAACTGTTTGCTATTCTTATAGTATTCTTTGAAAGAAATGGAAGAAAATGCTAATTTTAGAAATTCAGCAGACGACATTTTAGCAGACGACAAATTTCCTAGCATGCAAAGTAGGTTAAAGGTTAAAGATGACCAACTCCAAGACACTTGTTGAGGAATTTTCGTTTGCAGATTGATTACTATTATATTGCTGGCTTAAAAAACAACAAACAACAGAACTTTCAATGGTTAATTTTGTTTTAAGAATTCAAATATCGACCAAAATAGTGCAAATAATTTGTTTGGGAAATTCCTTTAAATAATAAAATTCCTCAAGGTTCTATCTGTGTTAGTAAAATTAGTTATTTTAAGATTGAGATGTTTTAAACAAGTTAAACCATTTATGCCTAGCGTCCTGAAAAAAGGACATTGCAAACAGCGTAGACCCAGATGAGGCGGCGTCTCATCAGGGTCTACACTGTTTGCTTAAATGAAATTCTGTAAAAAATATTCTAAAAATAGAAATAAATATACCAGACATCCCTAATTTTGGAAATAAATTGATCCAATTTAGAAGGATGGGAGAGTCTACTAGGCATAAATGGGTTAATATTGCTGCACTGCTTGACATTTGAAAACATCAAATTTCTCATAAAAATCTTAATCTGAAATTGTCCCTCAAGTACAACGCAAGATATGATTTCCCTATACTACATGCATGCAATCAAAGCGCTGAAGGCCCTGAAGTTGTTCGCTGAACATTGTATAATCTTAGACGCAATACGGTTTTCAAAATTATGTTATAGCTTTTTATATCGCAAGTTTGAAATAAACACAACCCATTCAAATTTTTGAAGAGTGTGTTGTAATGCACAGGTCGAGATGTGTTTTTTTTCAAATAATTAATAAAATAGATAATTTAAGCTTCATTTAGGGAAAACAGGGCTTAATGCATATGCATTAATTGTCATCCCAGTACCAGAGACTCTCTTTAAACGAAAAACACCATAAAATCAGAAAGTGTCGTCCTTGATTAGCTTGTGCGAATTGCACAGGCTAATCAGTGTGCACAGGCTAATATTATTTGACATGCATTAAGCCTAGTTTTCCCTGAAAGCAGTCAATATGTACCAATTTTAATGATAAACACTAAACTGGCCAACGTTGTCTTACAAGTTGTAAAACACTATTAATTACATACACACAATGCAGTGTACCAGTGGTAAACTATAAACAGGCAGATGCGGTGGTTATCAATCCTAGCGTAGTAGAGCAGACGCTCCTAGCATTCATTGTAAGCATAATTTTACTGCAGGTAGTGCAGACAGGCAGTGGTTATCGTTCCTAGAGTAGCTAAAAGCATACTGACTTGCAGTTATCCTTCCTAGCGTACCTGAATAGCAGACTGACTTGCAAATCTGCCACTACATTCTGTTCTTAAGTGCAACTTAAGTTAAAATTTTCCTAAGCGGCTTTGTGATTTACGCCCTGGGCTGTTAGCTTTAAAAGTTAATGTTGAGCCTTGCCGCTTAAATAAAATTACATTATAAATTTAAAGGGATCTTTTCACGGTTTGGTAAATTGACAAAATTGAAAAAAGTTGTTTCAGATTCGCAAATTTTCATTTTAGTTATGATATTTGTGAGGAAACAGTATTACTGAACATTTACCATAGTCCAATATAGCCATTATATGTATCTTTTGACGATTTGAAAACCTAAAAATTATAAAGCTTTGCAACGCGAAACGATTGAATAATTTGGAGAGTTCTGTTGTTGTCATTTAAATTTACGAAACTACGAAGATTGCTTATAAAAGGTATAAAATACATAGACTGTGTATATCCGGCGGAATAGCGGAGCTAATGAGTTTTTACTTCAGACTAACTCCAGGACTCAGGCGGTCACTGGTTCAAGCCCTGGTACCGGCTACTTTTTTTTCCTTTTTTAAATTTTATTCTTGATTTTTTACCGGAGCTATTAAGATCCAATGTTTACATTTATCAATATAAAGCATTTAATGACAAACTTCAAAATATTCCAAAATCTGTGAAAAGGCTCCTTTAATGTGACCCTTGAAAATTTCAAGAAGGAGGTCATGTTTTTTCGAAAGCTATTGAAATGCCTGTGTCACCTTTTGATTAATAAAGTGACATTTTGGGAATATCTCCTTTAACCCATTTATGCCTATAGCGTCTAGAAAAAAGGCCTTGGAAAACAGCGTAGACCCAGATGAGATGCAGCATGATGCGGCGTCTCATCAGGGTCTGCACTGTTTGCTTAAAGGAATTTCTGTAAGAAATATTCTAAATCTATAAAAAGATATACTAGACATCCCTAAATTTGGAAATAAATTGATCCAATTTAGAAGGATGGGAGAGTCCACTAGGCATAAATGGGTTAAAGTAAAAAATTTGGGAAAATAAATCTTAAAGCTAGTATGTACAGTTTTTATGTAAACATTGTATTGTATCTCCTCAATCAGATTTCGCATAAAAAGAAAACTTGATCTGAAATTTTCCATAAAGTGCAACTTAAGTTAGGATTTTCTTAAGGAGCTTTATGAATACCGGCCCTGATTATATTGGGATATTAACTGTGGGGCTGTTAAATGATACGTTGATTGACATGTTGAGCTGTGGAAATGCCTTAATATTCTGAAGAATTTCTGCTTAAAACAGGAAAAACAAAAAAGGCAAAAGACAAAATCAATGTCAAATATTATCTTGATATCACCTAAGAACACTCTGGATGGCACTTCTGTAAAGAAGCTTAAAGATGAATGTCAATGATTGGGAAACAAAAATCAACACCAAATATAGAAGACAACGGAAATCCAATCAATCATGATTCCGGTCAGGTATTTTCTTGGTCTGTTTCTTTCTTGTTGCCTGTGTATAATATATTACAAAGAAATTGAGTATACCAGTCAATTATAAGTTTGGTTAAATGTCAGTATATGTTTTATTCCATCTGCAGAGTAATGTTTTTTAATACATCATGTTAGGGTGGCAAATATCATTACTTTAGATGACATGTAAGGGTACTTTAGGTGTTAAATATGGTGTCTTTTTATGGTTACAAATATGGTTACTTTAGGTTTCATCACTTACCAAATATGGTTACTTTTGGTAACAAATATGTTTACTTTTAGTTACATAAGGTGTCAAATATGTTGTTGTTTGTTTGTAACAAATATGGTTACTTTAGATTACATCATTTACCAAATAGTGTTTCTAATATGACTACACATATGGTAACTATAGGTTACATAACTTACCAAATATGATTGCTGTTTGTAACAAATATGATAATTGCAGGTCAGGTTACATAAGGTAATACATATCAGGTAACTGAAGGTAAAACATATCAGGTTACTTAAGGTTACAAATACATATCAGGTTACTTAAGGTAACACATCCGGTTACTTAAGGTAGCACAAATCAATGTTATAAAGGTAATACATAATTATCAGGTCACTTAATGTAGCACATATCAGGTTACTTAAGGAAACACATATCAGGTTACTTAAGGTAAAACATATCAGGTTAATTAAGGTAATACATATCAGGTTACTTAAGGTAAAACATATCATGTTACTTAAGGTAAAACATATCAGGTTACTTAAGGTAATACATATCAGGTTACTTAAGGTAATACATTATCAGGTTACTTAAGGTAATACATTATCAGGTTACTTAAGGTTTAGGGTAATGATCAATCCTAGTTTTCCCAAGTAAAACTTAATTGTACAAGGAGTAATTTGCTAAATAAGTGTATGATAGAAATATGCCCTACATGCATTTGGTTATTTTTGCGATGTTTGCTAAAGACACTGGGTTAGCCCAAAATGTCCACATATATAAATGTTGGGGGTGTTGACAGACATATGGAACTATGGAAGTGCCATAGAGAGAGAATAGCTGATTAGAAAAACACAGGAGGCAACATTAAAAGCAATGTGCATTATATTATCTTGACCTATTAATCTAAACCTAAGTGCCATTGATTGCACTTCTTGGGAACGGCACAAAGATATATGTCAATACCAGAAACAGATATATATCAACAACCAAAGTGGAAGAAATCCAAAACTAAATGCAGATCAATCATGTTTTCTATCAGGTAGTTTTGTGACATGATTCTTACTTGGAATGCCTTTGTCTAATATTTTAGAGAAATTGAGTATGTGGGTCAATGATTTTGGAAGGTTAAATGTCAGTTTATTTCTATGCTCCCCGAACATTTTTCGGGGGAGCATATAGTCGCCGCTTCGTCTGTCCGTGCGTGTGTCTGTGTGTCCGTCTGTCCATGCACATTTTTTGTCCGGGCTATTTCTCAGAAATTAATGACCGGAATTCAATTAAACTTTATGGGAAGCTTCACTACCAAGAGGAGATGTGCATATTATCAGCGGGATCTGGTCGGATGATTTTTCACAGAGTTATGGCCCTTTGAAATTTTTCATTAACTGTACATATAGTGCAATTCTTGTCCGTGCTATTTCTCAGCAACTAATGACCTGAATTCAATTAAACTTTATGTGAAGCTTCACTATTAAGAGATGTGCATAATTATTATCAGCGGGTTCTGGCCGGATGATTTTTCACAGAGTTTCATGGCCCTTTGAAATTTAATATAAACAATTTTTGTCCCCCCAACTACTGTGCTCTCAAGACGTTTCCTTTTATCTGAAAATATAGTGCAATATTGTGACAAAAAAACAACTTTTGGGAGCATCACCCGTCCCCGACGGTTTCTTGTTTATTCTGTCTGAAGTGTTCACTGAAAAAAAAGCTTTTTGGCTCGCTACAATGGTTTGATATTGAATGCATGTTATCTATGACCACTTTCAACACACCCACATAACCCTGACCTCATTTAACCCTTTCAGTGCGGGAACCGACTTTTGAAGGCTTTTGCAAACAGTTTGGATCCAGATAAGACGCCACAGAACTTGGCGTCTCATCAGGATCCAAACTGTTTGCTATTCTGATAGTATTCTTTAAAAAAAAAATAAAGAAAATGCTAATTTTAGAAATTCAGCAGAAGACATTTTAGCAGACGACAAATTTTCCAGTATGCAAAGGGTTAACCTTGACATTGACCTACATTATGGACTAATTCAGAAGGTTTAAATTCTTGGTTATCCGGAAATGGCGTGTTTTGTCTCAAATTCATACCACATGCTACAAAGCTTTGTTACTTGCATGGATGTTACAAAAACTGTCAACACTACATCACTGTTACCTTATTTGACCTTGACAATGATGTTCTTTTGGACAAATTCATAAGGTCCGCAATTCCGCATTATTCAGCTTAACCCGAAATGACACATTTGGTTTAACATCAATGCTGCTTGCTACAAAGCTTTGATAGATGCACCCCCCCCCTGGCATCACTGACCTCATTTGAACTTGAAATTGACTTAACTTTTGCACTAAGACTATTTCAGGTTGTCAATATTTCCGGTTAACCCAAATTGACTGTTCAGTTAACATGAACATTACTTACTAAAAAGCTTACATCCAACTCTCATCACCTGAACTCCCTTTGACTTTGACCTAATTTTAGATGTGTCCTTGACCTAATTTTTGACAAAAATTTATCCACATGGGCCTATGAATGGATACTGACAAGGCTCCCACCTGGGGCATGAGCACTTATAGATTGAGAACGTTAATGATGTATTACATAAATACTTTTAAAGGACCTTTTCATGTTTTGGTAAATTGACAAAATTGTGAAAACAAAATTCAGATTGGCACATTTTCGTTGAAATTATGTTATTTGCAAGGAAACAGTTATAACAATTGATGATTTAAAAACATGAAAATTATCAAGCATTACAACCACGCAACAATTGAATTATTTAAAGAGTTCTGTTGTTATCATATTTTGTGACACTATAAGGATTGCATATATTAAGTAAAAAATACACCACACACTGCATAAGCACTGATGGCCGAGTGGTCTCAGCGCTGTTTGTTTACTCCAATGGTCAGTGGTCCAAACCCAGTTATGGTTTCCATTTTACACGCCCTTTGAAAACAGACGTATTATAGTTTCACCCTTGGTGGACAGGGGCCTTCCGTCAGAAGTGTCCGCTCTCTAATTCAAATAGCTTTCATCCCATCTTCACCAAACTTGGTCAGAAGTTGTATCTAGATAATATCTAGTTCAAGTTTGAATATGGGTCATGCCAGGTCAAAAACTAGGTCACGGGGTCACTTAGTGCATTTCAATAATTTAACATGGTGTCTGCTCTCTAATTGAAGAAGTTTTCATCTGATCTTCACCAAACTTGGTCAGAAGTTGTATCTAGATAACATCTAGTTAAAGTTCGAATATGGGTCATGTCAGGTCAAAAACTAGTTAACGGGGTCACGTAGTGCATTTCAAGGATATAGCATGGTTTTCGCTCTCTGATTGAAGAAGTTTTCATCCGATCATTACCAAACTTGGTCAGAAGTTGTATCTAGACATTATCTAGGTCAAGTTCGAATATGGGTCATGCTGGGTAAAAAACTAGGTGAAGTGGTCACTTAGTGCATTTTAAGGATTTAGCATGGTGTCTGCTCTCTAATTGAAGAAGTTTTCATCTGATCTTCACCAAACTTGGTCAGAAGTTGTATCTAGATAACATCTAGTTAAAGTTCGAATATGGGTCATGCCAGGTCAAAAAATAGTTAACGGGGTCACGTAGTGATTAAGCATGGTGTCTGCTCTCTAATTGAAGTAGTTTTCATCCGATCTTCACCAAACTTGGTCAGAAGTTGTATCTAGACAATATCTAGGTCAAGTTTGAATATGGGTCGTGCCAGGTCAAAAACTAGGTCTAGAGGTCACTTTCTGCATTTCAAGGATTTAGCATGGTGTCTGCTCTCTAATTGAAGTAGTTTTCATCCGATCTTCATCAAATTTGGTCAGAAGTTGTGTCTAGATGATATGTAGGTCAAGTTCAAATATGGGTCATGGTAAAGTTATAAGGTTCTCCAAAACCTTGAAATGGGCGTATCTTGTGACAGTTTGGACAGTTTGGCACTCTTGTTGTTTTTATGCCCCCGGTAGGGTGGCATATAGCAGTTGAAATGTCTGTCCGTCTGTCCATCCCAAAACTTTAACATTGGTCATAACTTGCAATATTGAAGATAGCAACTTGATATTTGGCATGCATGTGTATCTTATGAAGCTGCACATTTTGAGTGGTGAAAGGTCAAGGTCATCCTTCAAGGTCAAAAGTAAAAAAATACAATCCAAGGAAAGTAATAAGCTATAAAAGGGAGATAATTTATAAACCTGCCAAATGATATATTGAAATTTTATTTCAAAGTGGGGCAATAGGGGGCATTGTGTTTCTGACAAACACATCTCTTGTTTATTCTTGTTTTTTTTTTTACTGGAGCAATTTAGTTCCAAGGTTTAAATTTATCAATTTAAAGCATTAAATGACAAATGTCAATACATGCCACTGAATCTGTGAAAAGGTCCCTTTAGTGTGATACTGACATTTTCTACTTTTAAACACTTTCACTAATCTCTGCTTTTGTTTCTGCACATCTCCAATTCATTTTTCAAATCCATAAAATTACAGAAACGCTAGTACTTGCTCTGCAAATGTAATGTTGTGATGTTGAAATTAGCTGTTGGAATCCCCATGCTGTGGATTTTCTGATGTATGAAGTTAAAATCTATTTCATTGCCATGAAATTTTGAGATGCCAATATAACTAAGTTGCCAATATGATGATGTGTATACAAACAAGAAACAGCTGTAGCTGCAAAAGTGGCGTATCTCAATGGTTTTGCAAATGGTGTTTAAGTTAGTTTTGCACTGTGCTTTAAAATTGGCCTTTACAAATATTTCAACATGCACATGCAACAATGTCTTATGTCCGGCATTGTGGAACTGGCAGTTATGTTTTTCTTGCGCAGAGTTTTAAAATGTTATAGAAGTGAAAAAAAAGTTGCTTGATATATTTATTCCTGTCTACAACAGAATCTATGACGTCAATGCATCAGTTATAATTTTCAACAGCCTAAAAATAATATTCCCATGTTTCTAGAAACGTTTTAAGATATGTTAATTGATTTTTTTGTCTGGAAAAACAAAATTACTGGTGTAGAAAATTATTTAAATGAAATAGTGTAGAAGAAAACATTAAAAATGCCATAAAAAGTTTGAGGCAAAAATAAAAGATAAATGTTGACAATTGTAGTTGCTACTACATTTGATGTGCAAAGAGTGTTTACAAACAATAAAAATTCATGAAAAGTCAGCAGTGAGGTAATTTGTGCAAATGGAATTCAATTTTCTGCAGAACTATTTTGCAAATTATGTACAAAAGAATTTACCCAATATTGTCTACCCTTCCTCTTTATCATTGAAGATAAGAAGGTTTGTATATGGAATATTCGATGAAATCCCACTAATCCCCTGCGAAACGTTTTTGAACTGTTGCAGTCCAATCTCGTTTCCTTGAAGTCAGCGGAAACAAGAAAAAATATTGAGATAACGAGAAATCGAGATATCCGATTGGGCATTTTCAAAAAAAAAATGAGATGAAAAATTACCTTGTTTTTAACATCTTAATACCTGCTAAGTGGTCTAACTTAAAAGCCATCACCCTGTGGCATAATACTCTCTACCTGATATATATGCGTTTTTACGCAGCACGATTAATTTTGCTATTTAAAATGTTGTTTTAAGTATTACATAATTGCATGGACACATGCGGTTATAATTTTTCTAAAATGTCGAGTAAACATCCGGTAATGTTGCTATTTAAAGTTATGATGCAATTGACGTCCAATCAAGATGTGGGGTTTTCATCTGAACATGCGTAAATCACTTTTCGGAATATTGAACTGTACATGTACATTTTGTTGTTTGAAATTCAAAGTTCAATCGATTTTTATTACAGGATTTTTGCGACAGTTTATATATGCAAAAATATAACTCAATGCATTTTGAATGTTGTTTTTAAAATCAATTAGTCTTTAGGCCTTTCGGCAGGCTGTGTATTAATTGCAGTTAATTAATGTTAAAGTGACAGTTAATGTGACAGGCCTTACTCAAGAGTAAATGGCTAACGACATTACACACATGTGATCATTGATGCAATTAACTGATCAATTTCCTACCACACAGTATTGGGAGCAGCCGGGCGAAGCGGGACGGTGAAGTATTAAAGAAAAAATTTCTCACCTTTTGCCTACACCGGAACAGTTATTTGCACTTCGAGATAAACGACAGTAAATACATGTAAAATCGGGACTCGGGACTAAATTTTATATAGAGATATCGAATTATTCAACATATCGAGTTATGCGATGTTTTTTTATATAGATAAAGAAGGAAAAAAGTTGGGACATTGAGCTTACTTCGACATCGAGAAAATTGAGATATCCGATATCGAGATAATGAGAGTGGACTGTATATAAAATTCTAGAATTGTACTAGAACAAATGACTAGAAGTGTCTGGAATCATCCTTAAAATGTTCTAGAATGATTTAAGAACAGTTGTTGAACGTTTAATTAGAATAATTTCTAGAACAATTGTTCTAAAACAGTTCTGAAGGTTTGTTCTAATACAATTATTGAACCATCGCTCTAGAACTATTCCAGAATACTTCTTGTATAAATTTCCAGAACTGTTTAAGAACAATTATTCTAGAAATTTTTCTCTTTTAACGTTCAACAACTGTTCCTTAATAATTCTAGAACATTTTCAGTATGATTACAGAACAGTTCTAGTCAGTGTGTTCCAGTACAATTCTAGAAAATTTTAGAACAGTTCCAAAGGTTTACTTCAAATTAATCTGGAACAAATGTTCTAGAACAGTTCTGAAAATGTCCTTGAACAGTTCTAGGACATTATTCCACTCAGAACTTGTAACAGAGAACTATTCATCAGGATTAACCCGCGATTACCTTGCCCAACTGGTGGGAAGGTCGACCTAAACTTACATTATTAGATTAAGTTTATATAAGAAAATGTATATACTTTATTTAACTCCAATAATATACTTCAAATAGTTACACAATTAGAAACTAAGTATAATATTGTTCACACCAACATTATATTCAAACACTAAGTATAATTAATTTAAGAAGGAACATTTTAAAGGGAGGAAATTCCCAAAACATACAGGGAGGTAATATCACTGCGTTACACAAATTTATTTTAAATATGTAGAACAATTGTAGAACAATTGTAGACCTTGGTTCTAGACCTGTTCTTTATGTGTTCTTATTCCCCATAAGAACTTTTGTAGAACTTACTAATTTGAAATTGAAGTCAAATTATCATTTTCTCGATTAGTTAATTATGCTCCCCCCAAAAAAAATTTGGGGGCAGCATATATTCGCCGCATCGTCTGTCCGTGCGTGTGGTCGTCCGTCCTTCCGTCTGTCCGTGCACAATTTTTGTCCGGGCTATTTCTCAGCAACTAATGACCGGAATTCCATTAAACTTTATGGGAAGCTTCACTACCAAGAGGAGATGTGAATATATATAATCAGCCGGTTCTGGTCGGATGATTTTTCACAGAGTTATGGCCCTTTGAAATTTTCCATTAACGGTACATATAGTACATATCTTGTCCGGGCTATTTCTCAGCAACTAATGACCGGAATTCAATGAAACTTTATGGGAAGCTTCACTACCAAGAGGAGATGTGCATATTATCAGCCAGTTCTGGTCAGATGATTTTTCACAGAGGTATGGCCCTTTAAAATTTTCCATTAACTGTACATATAGTGCAATACTTGTCCGGGCTATTTCTCAGCAACTAATGACCGGAATTCAATGAAACTTTATTGGAAGCTTCACTACCAAGAGGAGATGTGCATATTATCAGCCGGTTCTAGTCGGATGATTTTTCACAGAGTTATGGCCCTTTGAAATTTTCCATTGTACATATAGTGCAATTCTTGTCCGAGCTATTTCTCAGCAACTTATTACGGGAATTCAATGAAACTTTATGGGAAGCTTCACTACCAAGAGGAGATGTTCATATTATCAGCCGGTTATGGTCGGATGATTTTTAACAGAGTTATGGCCCTTTGAAATTTTCCATTGTACATATAGTGCAATTCTTGTCCGAGCTATTTCTCAGCAATTTATCACGGGAATTCAATGAAACTTTATGGGAAGCTTCACTACCAATAGGAGATGTGCATATTATCAGCCAGTTAATGTTGGATGATTTTTCACAGAGTTATGGCCCTTTGAAATTTTCTATAAACTGTACATATAGTGCAATTCTTGTCCATGTTATTTCTCCCCAACTACTGACTCGGGACTTCAATGAAGCTTTATGGGAAGCTTAACTACCTTGAGGAGATGCGCATGTTATTAGTGGGTTCTGGTTAGAATGATTTATTTAGAAAGTTAATAATGGCCCTTTGAAATTTTAAAGTTGCTAAACCATCCATCGTAACGCCCCTCAAGACGTTTCCTTTTATCTGAATATATAGTGCAATATTGTGACAAAAAAAAACTTTGGGGAGCATCACCTGTCTTGTTTCTTGTTTTAAATATGTAGAACAATTAGTGTAGACCTTGGTTCTAGCCCTGCTCTATATTTGTTCTTATTCCCCATCAGAACTTTTGTAGACCTTTCTGGTTCTTAAAGAGTTCTAAAACTACATTTAGAACATTTTAGAACATTTTTAGAAATTTCTTCAACTTATTTTGACCCCAACATGTTCTAAAAATGTTCTTGAATATTATTGGAACAGTTTCAGAACTAAGCCATGTTCCACAAATGTTCTGGATTTATTATAGAAAACTGTTTTGGAACAATTCCAGAACATACATTCTAGAATGCGAATATGGAATGTTCTTTGAACTGGAATGTTCTTGAACTATTCTTGATGTTCTAGAACAGTTCCAGAACCGTTCCAATTTCTAAAACACATTTTTGCAGGAGTTGTATTCAAAACAGTCAGCATGTTTAGGTCACTGACTCTTTGCCTGCAAGGAATTGGTATTGGTATGCCACAATGGATGTTTTAGAACATGAACCCTCAATTAAGACATTTGTCTTATACAACAGTCTAAAATGGAACCATTTTGCGAACAAAGCTGATACATCGTTTAACTTTGCTGTTTTTAGATTGAAATTTGTGTCTTGTATTCCTTTAACTAGGCTGTTTTTAGAAAGAACTTTTTGTCTTGTATTACTTCCTTGGTGATTACTTTCCTCATTTGTTCTGTTAATATGCAGTAACCACACCATTAATGTGCACTGTTTCATGAATAAAAAAGGCTTTGTTTTACGGTGGTCCGGCAATTAATGGGAGATGTTTCATGAATACGAATAATGATAGTTGATGCCGTAATGAGTGCATTTGCATGAGATTGGTTACAGCTTTGTTTTATGGTAAAACCCAATTAATGTTCAGTGTTTTATGAATACAAATAATGGATACTGTTGGCGTATTTCATACATGCATAGAGTAATTTTGATTTAAGCATTGTTTTACAATAAACTGGGAATAAATATATTGGTGTAAATGCAAAAATGGCGTATTTTTATCAGTCACTTCATACACCAATCAGTGTTTTTTTGTTCAAAATTGTGGCAGGTATCCGGTCCCATTTCCAATGGAAAATTATTATATATTATTCCCGAATTGGACAGAAAAATTCCTAATTGAATGTTTAAATTTTTTCTTTATTTTTGTTAATCAACATTTAGTTAAGCTTGCATCCAGCTTACACTTTATTAAATTAAATATTTAAAAAACTTAAATTCTCATTTTTGAAGCATTTGTTATCAAAACAACAACACTTATTGCCCAATTTTGGTCAAAGCGCCGGGATTTTTCCCAATCCAAAGGGACCTGGCCCTGATTCCCAAAATGGTGTAAAAAACCACTGCCAATGAAATGCAGAAAAAGACTTATTTTTTATTTGTGAGCAAAGCTCGCAACTGATGCAGACGCAATTTTGTAAGTCAGTATGAGCTTAGGTACGGCAGGAACCGTAACCCATGACAGCCTGTGTGGATAACTTCAGTAAACTTTAGCAGATGATGAATGCTAAAAGTGTCTGCTTTAACCACCGCATCTTCCTGTTCTCACTGGTACAGTACATAGAGTGTATTTAACAACTTGTTAGGCAATGTTGGCCAGTCTAGTGTTTATCATTAAAATCTGTACATATTGGCTGCTTTCAGGGAAAACGGGGCTTAATGCATGTCTAATAAGATTAGCCTGTGCACACTGATTAGCTGTATCAAGGATTGGAGAGAAAAAAACACACATCTCAACCAGTGTTTAAGACACACTCTTTATAAATTTGAATGGGTTGTGATCATTTCAAACTTGCGATATAAAAAGCTTTAACATAATTTTGAAAACTGAGTTGCGTCTAAGATTATACAACAGCGAACAAATTCAGTGCCTTCAGCGCTTTGATTAAACTAACCAATTGATAGGGCTGGAGGTATGGTTATTAAAAAAGGGAGAAATTATTTTTTTACTTGAGACTTTTATTGTGCAATATATGGTATTGATGAATGTGTATCAGTTCTTTGCATTTTGATCTTAGAAAAAATCTGTTGATAACTCATGAAATTGTATAAATATTTACATCAATATTTATCCCTTTGCATGCTGGGAAATTTGTCGTCTGCTAAAATGTTGTCTGCTGAATTTCTAAAATTACCATTTTCTTCGATTTTTTTTCAAAGAATACTATCAGAATAGCAAACAGTTTGGATCCAGATGAGACGCCATTCTGTGGCGTCTCATCTGGATCCAAACTGTTTGCAAAGGCCTTCAAAATGCGGTTCCCGCACTGAAAGAGTTATTATTGAGGCCCAGTCTACAGGCTTCTTCAACAGTCATTACTGTAAAGATGTTATTATTAGTTGGACATTAATTTTTGTTGATTTCATGCCTCATTGGTCAACCCAGGAATTAAACAAAAACACAAAAGAACATTAATTATAAAAAATGTACTTGTTTTGAATATTCAAAATAAATAAATAGATTTCATACTAATGAATATAAATGTAAACTGCATGTTTTTATACTTCCAGAAAAGAATTTTCGATAATGAGAGTATTGGAATCACTTGTGTCGGTTTTTATGCCCCCAGATTAAATGATCAGGGTGTATATTGTTTTTGGCATGTCTGTCTGTCTGTCATTGTATATGTGTGTGTGTCCCAAAACTTTAACCTTGCTCATAAAATGAAAACTCTTGGGTCTATGTTCTTTAAACTTCACATGTGCATGCAACTCATTGAGATCTACAATCAAACATGGTTTGAGGTCACTAGGTCAAAGGTCAATGTCACTGGGGGCATTTTGTTTCACAAACACAGCTCTTGTTCAGTTTGTCACTCAGTCTTTCGGTTGTGAAGCAAAGGGCTTCCACATTTCTTGAGTGATTAACCCTTAAAGCGCTGGAGCCGAATTTTAAAGGCCTTTGCAAACAGTTTGGATCCAGATGAGACGCCACAGAACGTGGCGTCTCATCTGGATCCAAACTGTTTGCTATTCTGATAGTATTCTTTGAAAAAAAATGAAGAAAATGCTTATTTTAGAAATTCAGCAGACGACATTTTAGCAGAAGACAAATTACCCAGCATGCAAAGGGTTAAATTGCATCTTCAGAATATGTCATCACCAACAAGTGTGGATAGGTGAGACATTTTCATGCCCACTGATCCACTTATTCCTGAGTTGTTTGCGATTTAGTGTAAGGTACAAAGGGAACTTAAGCCTTCTTGTCATATGTTTAGTAAAAATTTACTTTTGTTTATTTTCAGGTAAGTGCCAACTTGTTTTGCTAACCCCAGTGGTAAAGGTCATGACCTCTGCAGCCTTAAAGGTCATGAACCCAGCCTAAAAGTTCATAAACACAGCCTTAAAGGTCATGACTTCAGCCTTTAAGATCATGACTTCAGCCTTTAAGATCATGACTCCAGCCTTAAAGGTCATGACTCCAGCCTTAAAGGTCAAGGTAAATTAATTTGCTGATGAACCATTTGTGCCCTACTCTGGAAAACCAGGCTTATAATGCATGTTAAACCCATTTATGCCTAGTGGACTTTCCCATCCTTCTAAATTGGATCAAGTTATTTCCAAAATTAGGGATGTCTGGTATATTTATTTCTATTTTTATGCCCCCCTTCGAAGAAGAGGAGGTATATTGCTTTGCACATGTCGGTCGGTCTGTCGGTCGGTCCGTCCACCAGGTGGTCTGGATGATAACTCAAGAACGCTTAGGCCCAGGATAATGAAACTTCATAGGTACATTGATCATGACTCGCAGATGACCCCTATTGATGTTGAGGTCACTAGATCAAAGGTCAAGGTCACTGTGACTCGAAATAGTAAAATGCTTTCCGGATGATAATTCAAGAACACTTATGCCTAGGATAATGAAACTTGATAGGTAGATTGATCATGACTCGCAGATGACCCCTATTGATTTTCAGGTCACTAGGTCAAAGGTCAAGGTCACGGTGACCAAAATAGTAAAATGGTTTCCGGATGATAACTCAAGAACGCTTATGCCTAGGATTATGAAACTTGATAGGTAGATTGACCATGACTCGCAGATGACCCCTATTGATTTTGAGGTCACTAGGTAAAAGGTCAAGCTCACGGTGACCCGAAATATTAAAATGGTTTCCGGATGATAACTCAGGAATGCTTATGCCTAGGATCATGAAACATAATAGGTCGATTGATCATGACTCGCAGATGACCCCTATTGATTTTCAGGTCACAAGGTCAAAGGTCAAGGTCATGGTGACCCGAAATAGTAAAATAGTTGCCGGATGATAACTCAAGAACCCTTATTCCTAGGATCATGGAACTTGATAGGTAGATTGATCATGACTCGCAGATGACCCCTATTGATTTTCAGGTCACTAGGTCAAAGATCAAGGTCACGGTGACCCGAAATAGTAAAATGGTTTCCGGATGATAACTCAAGAATGCTTATGCCTAGGATCATGAAACTTCATAGGTACATTGATCATGACTGGCAGATGACCCCTATTGATTTTCAGGTCACTAGGTCAAATGTCAAGGTCACAGTGACAAAAAACATAATTACAAAATGGCTGTCACTACAACTGAGAGCCCATATGGGGGGCATGCATGTTTTACAAACAGCCCTTGTTAGAATATTTCTTACAGAAATTCCTTTAAGCAAACAGCGCAGACCCAGATGAGACGCGGCATTATGCGGCGTCTCATCTGGATCTACGCTGTTTGCAATGTCCTTTTTTCAGGACACTAGGCATAAATGGAATAAAGTGTCGGCCCAGGTTATTCGGGGACAACACTCTCCGTCTAAACTGGAACTTTGCTTAACAGAGACTTCTTTTAAAGTCACTATCACGCTCACCAATACATACGGCTACTGCATTATGCTATATAAAAACATTCGACAACAAGTAGTACCATACGATGGTAAATTACAATAGGGAGACCCTAAAAACAAGTAACATTGATGTAAAAACGTTATATTACAAGCATTCGGCAAGTTTTAAGCATCTAAATATCTAAATATCGTTCCACGATGTAATCTACTTTCGCTTTTGAGTCAGGTTCGGATTCATTCGGGTTGCGTTCATTTGCATAATTTATACAAGCCATTTTCGCATTTGCTAAGTTCCAGTTACCCAGAATTCATTTTGATTTCACAGAATGATTATTCATGAGAGCTACGTCATGCTTACCGTATCCAATCTCGTGTTCGCCCATAAATGTTCGATATTTCACGGGAGATATAAATGGAATTATTTGTGGCCACAAAAAAATAAAAACGAGCATTTTGTATCTCGTTAAATCAATTCTACCAGACAACATCTAACAGTGAAATTTTGCATCTTGCTAAAAGGAACATTGATTTTTTTATGGGTTAGCTTTATTTAACGAAATATTCGATATTTTTTAGCGTGATTGTTACTTTAAACCAAAAAATCCACAAAAGCCAAAAGTGTAATCCCTGATTAAGCCTGTGCAGACTGCATTAAGCCTCTTTTTTCCAAAATGTTGTTAATTTATTTAGATATTAATAGGTTAGTTGTAAATGTCTGTTGATACTTTTGATATAGAATGTTGATGTCCAAATGTGTTCGGACAGTTTGATATAAAAAGTGTGTTTAGGCATGCAGTTTGCAATAAAGGTGTTTTCAGTCAGTTGACTGAAAAGTTGTATTCAAACTGTTTGATGTAAATCTTTGTTCAGATACTTGGTGGTACTCTTGTTTAAAAACTAGTGACAATAAAGGTGTGTTCAGACGTGCTACAAAGGTGTGTACAGACGCAAAGTTTGTTCACATAAAGACACCAAAGGTGTGTTAAGACACTTTCTGTGAATGTGTGTTCAGACATGCTATGCAGGTACTTAAATACACATGATGTAAATGGATGTCTTCATTAAGGAAATATGGTGCAAAGTAGTTCTCAGACATACCGTAATTTTGATGACAAATTGTGATCAGACAGTTGACTTTAAAGGTGTGTTTAGACAGTCACTGTAAATTTGGCTGAAAACACACTTTAGCATCAAATCATCAAATCTTATCAAAAGTCTTGCCAAGTGAAAACTGCATGAGGACTGGGACAGTTTATTGATTGTATTGGTCTTTTACATGGTGAAATTTATTAGCCCAAATATGTCATGTTTGGGTTTAACATATCCTGGAGAATTAAGTTGGCAAATTGACATATCACTAATGCAGGAAAACATAAAAAACAAGTGCAGACTTGTTTACAGCTGTTACTATAAATTAATCAAGGACAAGCATAATAAAGGGACCTAATATCACTGATTCTGGCATGTATTGAAGTGTGTAATAATGCCTAATAAATTGATTGATGTTAACATGAACTAAATAGCTCTAGTAAAAAACAATAATAGAATTTAACTTTTCAGTGCGGGAACCGAATTTTGAAGGCCTTTGCATACAGTTTGGATCCAGATGAGACGCCACAAAACGTGGCGTCTCATCAGGATCCAAACTGTTTGCTATTCTGATAGTATTCTTTAAAAAAAATCGAAGAAAATGCTAATTATAGAAATTCAGCAGACAACATTTTAGCAGACGACAAATTTCCCAGCATGCAAAGGGTTAAACCAATAGGCCATCCGTGCTCATACATTACATATGTATTTTATACTGTATATAAGCAATCCTTGTTATGTCACAAAATGTAACCAACAATAACAACAGAATTATCATCAATCGTTTCGCGTTTGTAATTTTGAGGTTTTTAAATCGTCAAAACATGCATATAATGGAATTATTTTAGAGCATGGTAAATGTTCAGTATGACTGTTTCCTCTCAAATATCAAAGGTCCCTTTAAAGTGATAATATATGTGGGAATCTTAAATACAAACAAAGACAGCTGAAATAACATCATGTTAGCACATATGTTAACCCTTTGCATGCTGGGAAATTTGTCGTCTGCTAAAATGTCGTCTGCAGAATTTCTAAAATTAGCATTTTCTTCGATTTTTTTCAAAGAATACTATCAGAATAGCAAACAGTTTGGATCCTGATGAGACGCCACGTTCTGTGGCGTCTCATCTGGATCCAAACTGTTTGCAAAGGCCTTTAAAATTCAGCTCCAGCGCTTTAAGGGTTAATGTTGTTTACTCCCCATTTACACATATGTTAATGTTCTTTACTCCCCATTTACACATATGTTAATGTTGTTTACTCCCCATTTACACATATGTTAATGTTGTTTACTCCCCATTTACACATATGTTAATGTTGTTTACTCCCCATTTACACATATGTTAATGTTGTTTACTCCCCATTTACACATATGTTAATGTTGTTTACTCCCCATTTACACATATGTTAATGTTGTTTACTCCCCATTTACACATATGTTAATGTTGTTTACTCCCCATTTACACATATGTTAATGTTGTTTACTCCCCATTTACACATATGTTAATGTTGTTTACTCCCCATTTACATTAACTAATCTCAAGCAGGATAACACGTTTTCAAATAAATTAATTCCATCAACAGCTGAGTGAAACCAGAGCTCAAATCTCATCAACGAAAGGTTAAGTCGGATACTGCTGTATAAACTATGAAACAGTTCATCAGATATGGCGGTCTCACTCTGATTAAGTTGTTCATCCATTAAGATACAAGTTCTGTCAGATCTTTAGCATATTAGCAATACAAACAATGAAAATCAGCAAAACCCAGATAATTGTATTAACCTATGAAAACATACCTTTATTTTTGTAATAGTTAAAAGAAACTTTAAAAAAAAAAAAACATATATCACCCGATTGGTGCAAAAAGTACCATGTGCCTTATTTTTTTAATGTTACTTGATATCTTTTTTGCACTAAGGGGGGCATATTATCTTTTTGTTCTGCATGTATGGATGTACTCTTTTACAAGTTTCAAGTTTTATTATTGGAACAATATCTGCAAAATGCCTTTGACCATTTACATATTCAAGTTAACAAATTGTAGTCGAGGTGCATAAGTATAATACAAAAAACATACATAATTATGCACATAAAAAACTATGTAAATTGTTCAAACACCCTATGCAAAAGTAAATGTATTGACAGTTATATAAGAAGAAACAAGTAGTAAATAAGCAATATATTAAAATGATTTCATACAATATTAATTTAAGAAGCAGCACTTACTTCTCTTTTTAGCTCACCTGAGTACAACGTGCTCATGGTGAGCTTTTGTGAGCGTCTTTATATCCGTCGTCCGTTGTGCGTCCGTCGTCAACATTTGCCTTGTGAACACTCTAGAGGCCACATTTATTGTCCAATCTTCATGAAACTTGGTTAGAACATTTGTCCCAATGATACCTCGACGGAGTTTGAAACTGGGTCATGCTGGGTCAAAAACTAGGTAAAAAAAAGAAAAACCTTGTGAACATAGTAGGAGTCACATTTGATGCCCAATCTTCATGTTACTTTGTCAAAATGTTTGTCTTAATGATATGTTGGTTGAGTTCAAAAATGGTTTTGGTCCAGTGAAAAACATGGCCGCCAGGGGACGGGGCAATATTCCTTAAATGGCTATAGAGAAACCTTGTGAACACTCTTGAAGTCACAATTTTTGCCCAATCATCATGAAACTTGGTCAAAACATTGGTTTTATTGATATCTTGGACGAGTTCGAAAATGGTCCAGATCTGTGAAAAAACATGGCCGCCAGGGGGCGGGGCAGTTTTCTCTATATGTATATAGTGAAAACATATGCACACTCTAGAAGTCACATTTTTGGTCAAATCTTCATGACATTTGGTCAGAACATTTGTTTCCTGGATACGTCGGTTGAGTTCGAAAATCGTTTGGATTGGTTAAAAAAACATGGCCGCCAGGGGGGGGGTCTTTTTCCGTATGTTTATATAGTAAAAAAAGCTTGTGAACACTCTAGAAGTCACATTTTTTGCCTTATCATCATGAAATTTTAATTGTCTAAACATCGATTTTATAGATATCGCGGACGAGTTCGAAAATGGTTATGATCGGTGAAAAAACAGGGGCGGGGCAGTTTTCTCTATATGTATATAGTGTTAACATGTGAACAGTCTAGAAGACACATTTTTGGCCCAATTTCATGAAATTTGGTCAGAACATTTATTTACTGGATATGACGGTTGAGTTCGAAGATGGTTCGAATCCGTAAAAAAACATGGCCGCCAGGGGGGGGGGTCTTTTTCCTTTTATCCCCGCCGAAAAAAAATTCGGAGGGGATATAGTAATTGGTCCTGTCCGTCAGGCTGAAACTTTGTCGGGAGCATAACTCCAAATCTATGCAATGGATTTACTTTAAACTTAGAATATAAACAGATGGCAACTAGGAGAAGTGCAGTGACCAAGAACCATAACTCTATCTACCTTAGTTTTTGAATTATCTCCCCTTTTATATAACTTTAAAGTAAATTTTTGTCCGGAGCATAACTCTAAATATACTAAAGGGATTTACTTGAAACTTAAAATATAAACAGATGGCAACTAGGAGAAGTGCAGTGACCAAGAACCACCACTCTATCTACCTTAGTTTTTGAATTGTCTGCCCTTTTATATAATTTTAAAGTAACTTTTTGTCTGGATTATAACTCTAAATCTACTGAAGGGATTTACTTGAAACTTGAAATATAAACAGATGGCAACTAGGACAATTGCAGTGACCAAGAACCACAACTCTATCTACTTTAGTTTTTGAATTATCTCCCCTTTTATATAACTTTAAAGTAATTTTTGTCCGGAGCATAACTCTAAATATACTGAAGAGATTTACTTGAAACTTGAAATATAAACTGATGGCAAGTAGGAAAAGTGCAGTGACTAAGAACCATAACTCTATTTACCTTAGTTTTTTAATTAACCCCCCTTTTATATTACTTTAAAGTACATTTTGTCCGCATTATAACTTCAAATCTATTCAATGGATTTACTTTAAACTTAGAATATAAACAGATGGCAACTAGGAGAAGTGCAGTGACCAAGAACCATAACTCTATCTACCTTAGTTTTTGAATTATCTCCCCTTTTATATAACTTTAAAGTAAATTTTTGTCCGGAGCATAACTCGAAATATACTAAAGGGATTTACTTGAAACTTGAAATATAAACAGATGGCAACTAAGAGAATTGCAGTGACCAAGAACCACAACTCTATCTACCTTTGTTTTTGAATTATCTCCCCTTTTATATCATTTTAAAGTAACTTTTTGTCTGGAGCATAACTCTAAATCTACTGAAGGGATTTACTTGAAACTTGAAATATAAACAGATGGCAACTAGGAGAAGTGCAGTGACCAAGAACCACAATTCTATCTACCTTAGTTTTTGAATTATCTCCCCTTTTATATAATTTTAAAGTAAATTTTTGTCCGGAGCATAACTCTAAATCTACTGAAGGGATTTACTTGAAACTTGAAATATAAACAGATGGCAAGTAGGAAAAGTGCAGTGACTAAGAACCATAATTCTATCTACCTTAGTTTTTGAATTATCTCCCCTTTTATATAACTTTAAAGTAAATTTTTGTCCGGAGCATAACTCTAAATCTACTGAAGGGATTTACTTGAAACTTGAAATATAAACATATAGCAACTAGGAGAAGCGCAGTGACCAAGAACCATAACTCTATCTACCTTAGTTTTTGAATTATCTCCCCTTTTATATAATTTTAAAGTAAATTTTTGTCCGGAGCATAACTCTCAATCTACTGAAGTGATTTACTTGAAACTTAAACAGATGGCAAGTAGGAGAAGTGCAGTGACTAAGAACCATAACTCTGTCTACCTTAGTGTTGGAATTAAATCCCTTTATTAAATTTCAAAGTAAATTTTTGTCCGGAGCATAATGAATTATATCCCTTTATTTGTTTTTACAAATATTATTCTACTCTCTCAAACAAATGTTGTCATACAAGCAAACACATTTCGGCGGGGATTTGGCACTACTGTGACAAGCTCTTGTATTTATATAGTAAAGAAACTTGTGAACACTCTAGAAGTTCCATTTTTTTCCTAATCATCATTTATTTGGTCAAAACATTGGTTATGTGGATATCTCGGACGATTTTGCAAATGGTCATTATCAGTGGAAAAACATGGCCTCCAGGGGATGGGGCAGTTTTCTCTATATGTATATTGTGAAAACATGTGAACAGTCTAGACGACACATTTTTCGCCCAATCTTTATGAAATTTTATCAGAACATTTGTTTCCTGGATACGACAGTTGAGTTCGAAAATGGTTTGGATCAGTAAAAAAACATGGCCACTAGGAGGGGGAGTCTTTTTCCTTATATTTATATAGAAAAAAAAGCTTGTGAACTTTCTATAGAAGTCACATTTTTTGTCCGGTCATCATGAAACTTGGTCCAAAGATTGGTTTTATGGATATCTTGGTTGAGTTTGAAAATAGTCGTGATCAGTGAAAAAACATGGCCACCAGGGGGCAGTTTTCTCTATATGTATATAAGAAAACATGTGAACAGTCTAGAAGACACATTTTTTGCTGAATCTTAATTAATGTCATTTGGTCCGAAGATTTTTTAGCTCCACTGCCCAGAGGCCAGCGGGGCTTATGTCATGGTCCTGTGTTCGTCGTTTGTTCGTGCGCGTGTTAACTTTTTTTTTAAACATCTTCTTCTCCTAAACTACAAGTCCAATTCTAATAAAAAACTTCTCCCAAATGTTCCTGGGGTGAACCTCTTTCAAATTTGTTCAAATTATGCTCCTGGGGTCAAATTTGACCCCGCCCCGGGGGTCACAAAATTGAAAATTTGCTTATGTAAGGCCTATTTTGTGAAAACTTTCAAAACTTTCTCGTCCATAACAATTGGGCCTAGGCCTGTCAAATTTGGTATGTAGAGACATCTAATAGTCCTCTACCAAATTTCTTCAAATTATGCCCCTGGGGTCAAATTTGACCCTGCCCCGGGGGTGACAAAATTGAACATATGCTTATATAAAGCCTATTTTGTGCATACTTTAAAAATCTTTCTGTCCATAACCGTAGGGCCTAGGACTACCAAATTCGGTATGTAGTGACATCTAATAGTTCTCTACTTAGTTTGTTCAAATTATGCCCCTGGGGTCAAATTTGACCCTACCCCAGGGGTCATAAAAATGAACATATGCTTAATATATCCGCCGCCCATGAAATCTCTCAGCATTTTACACTTGTAGATTCTGCCTAAGCAATTTTTAAAACGAGCGATATAATTGGCTGTTGTTTCCCAATCTTCTAATTAAAATCGGTTTTTTAAAATGTGTTTGGTATTTTGCATGCAAATGGTGTCGTTGTGAAGTGAAAATTAAGATTATTGAAATGACAAATAGCAATCAAATTAAAGACTGACATCATATAGTTTGATAGGAATAATGAAATGTGTTTAACGAAAAAGACTACGTTTTAGATACAAGAAACACATATTTTGTTTAGAAATGTGCACAGTGAATTTGTGTCACGGAAACCAGTGTTTCTGTTTGCAAATTGGAGTTCAGTCTACTCGCGAAGTAAAACAATTTAGAAGAGGATCTTTCGAACATGGAAATAGACAAACATGATTTGATTTATATGATAGTGGATCTGTGTATAAGGTAAACAAATTAAATATATTAATTTAACTCAGTTTAATACATCATTAACACAAGAAGAACACTCAAGTGTGTTTGTTTATATTTAGTCCATTAACCTTGTTTGTATATAACATTTTATAAAAAAATTGTATTGTTTTGTTTGTTTTCTCCTTATGGTTAGTATTATTATTTTATGGTAACATTCTCAAAATTCTTGTTTTATTATATTTATCAATTTTTATGTCCCCCACTATAGTAGTGGGGGACATATTGTTTTTGCCCTGTCTGTTGGTCTGTTGGTTGGTTTGCGCCAACTTTAACATTTGCAATAACTTTTGCAATATTGAAGATAGGAACTTGATATTTGGCATGCATATGTATCTCATGGAGCTGAACATTTTGAATGGTGAAAGGTCAAGGTCAAGGTCATCCTTCAAGGTGAAAGGTCAAATATATGGGTCAAATCGTTCATTTAATGTACACTTTTGCTGTATTTCAATATTTAAGATAGCAACTTGATATTTGGCATGCATGTGTATCTCATGGAGCTGCACATTTTGAGTGGTGAAAGGTCAAGGTCAAGGTCATCCTTCAAGGTCAGATGTCAAATATATGTGGCCAAAATCGCTTATTTTATGAGTACTATTGCAATTTTGAAGATAGCAACTTGATATTTGGCATGCATGTGTATCTCATGGAGCTGCACATTTTGAGTGGTGAAAGGTCAAGGTCATCCTTCAAGGTCAGAGGTCAAATATATGTGGCCCAAATCGCTAATTTTATGAATACTTTTGCAATATTGAAGATAGCAACTTGATTTTTGGCATGCATGTGTATCTCATGGAGCTGCACATTTTTAGTGGTGAAAGGTCATGGTCAAGGTCATCCTTCAAGGTCAAATATATGGGTCAAAATTGCTCATGTAATGTCACTTCTGCAATATTGAAGCTAGCAATTTTATATTTGAAATGCATGTGTATCTCATGGAGCTGCACATTTTGAGTGGTGAAGGGTCAAGGTCAAGGTCATCCTACAAGGTCAAACATCATATAGGGGGACATTGTGTTTCACAAACACATCTTGTTTTTTAATGACATCATTTTATGATTTATAAACAGATTGCAAAAAATATTTGTTCAAGATAAAAATAACAACAAATTGTTACATTGAACTTAAGTGATTTTAATATTCAGTTGCAAAAAAGTAAGGAGAATCCAACTTAAAAAAGATGTATCTATTAAAAGTATATTCTACCGATGCCGTGAACAATCCCCTTGTTTATAACATGACTGCCGCTAAGTCTATTACTAGCAACCTATCAAAGAATAGGTCAGATACCTTATTTCAATATATGGCAATCCTAGTATTTTTCGAAAACAAACATGACAGGTAACCAACGTTAGATGGAAAAAGTAAAGGAAAGTTAGGTCAAGCTAATTGTTTGTCAGGATATCTCTTTAAACCTCACGCCATATGCAAGTATAGTGATCGCAACATCTTGATGAATTATAATTCAATTTTTTGTCTCCTAAACATTTACTTTGTTCAACAAACAACCTCTACAAAGTTATCATTCCTACTGCCTTTCGGAACCGCATGAACCTGAAAAACTCGTGACTTTATGTTTCCTCAGGCAAATATCTTCTTTGTACAATAAACAATTTCTTCACCACGTTAACAATCCTGCTACACTCACTAATGCCTCAAGAATGAAGTAAAGTTCAGGTGATCTACGTCATTAGGTATTTTGCATATGTCATGAACTATATAAGTAACAGAAACTTTGAAACCTACAAACACTTTTTGGAACTTTGGAAAAAGATTCATGATTAAATGAAGGAATTAATTTTCATTAATCTTGTAGAACATGCGTAGATTTGATCTTCAGCATCTAAAAATATGTGACATAGAAAGAACGACGATATCTTTTTGAGAGATAAATGTACCTTAGTTATAAGCAAAGGACCTGTGCGACAATTCCCGGGCTTTTTAGTCTGTTTAGTTAACACCGTAGTAACGTTTTCCATATATAAAAATGCTCACCCTTCCAACTTTAAGCGCCCAGTGGGACGAGGGATAGAAAGAGAAAGTCACATGCTTGAGTACATTTCAACCCATGCTCATTGCAAGCTTTTTTCGCATAAAAAAACGGTGGAGCTATACAGGGCATCCATGGCCCTATTGTTCCTGGATATGACGGTTGAGTTCAAATACGACGGTTGAGTTAAAAAATGGTTTTGATCCATCTAGTAACATGACCGCCGGGGAGGATGGGGGGTCATTTTCCTTAGATTTATATACTAAAAAAGCTTGTTAACACTCTCAAAGTCACATTTTTTGGCCAATCATCATGAAACTTGGTCAAAACATTGGTTTTATTAGATGGGCCCTTTAGCGCCCGTCTAAAGTGCTTAGTGTGAAATTCAGGTCGATACGGCCTAGGTATGATTAACCCAATACCCGTTGCGTATCCGCGCAAGAAAGAGTTGTATAATTTATGCAAGAGGTTTGAGTTCTTCAATTATGTGTATTCACAAATGGAAACATTATATTAATATCGTGTTACATTCAATATTTTCGAACGGTGTTTTATAGAAAAGAATCAATGAACAATGATCGTATTGTACGTGTCGCGGAGGAGATTGTTTATGAATGATTAAAATAGTTCACTTTCTGCTGCGTGTGCGTGACGTAGTATTTTCGCTCAGCTCATTCATAAATCTGAGGCTGGCGATAAACAAAGGGGAGTCCGTGTGAGAATAACGCAGTAGTATAAGGTTACGCTTGTTTATATTCACAGGTCTCAATTAATAATACGTTGACCACGAGTTCAACAATTATTACTGGGATACGATAGACAACATACAACAATGTTTCATTATCGCTGAAATTGTTAAAAAAACATTTAAATATAACAATAATATTCTCTAAAAAATGTAGTCTTGCTGTTTTGAAATAAGGTTTGGAATAATGTTTTCTAAATAACTTAATTCAAAACAAAAGTTTAATTATAGTGTTTTTTACTTGTTAGTCGCATATTTACCGCATTATAATGTGTGTTATAATAGGCAAACCATACATTAGTAAAATTCAATCTGCCTTCGCACATAGAAGGAATGGGTCAATTAGGTGCTGCGTTTCCTTTGCTTACTTCAGTTAGAGGTCAATTATTTACGTAATAGCAATCACAAGGCTCCGACTTCAAAGGATTTGCGGAGCGTTCTTACATAATAAAAGTCGTAGTCGCATGGTATTTGCGTTTTGCGTCCTATTTGGTCACGTGGTTCTTTTTCCCGGTTGTTTTGGCATTCATGATATGAGGCTATTAATAGATGCGCCTGTCAATAAACAAAGGAAAGTTTACGGGTTATAACAACGCAATAGGTTACGCTCTCGCATACAACTCAATGACGTAGTGCAGGTCGTAAATTGAGAGATTCGGGAAAAAGTTGACGCTTATTTATATTCTCAATTAATAAAACGTTGAACATAAGTTCAACAATAACTTCAGCGATACAATAGACAAAAAATAGTTTTATAATTGCTAAACCCGAATATAACAAACAATTTATAATAATAATACTAATGCAATAGTAGAAGGTTAGTAGAAGGTTAAGCTTGTTTATATTCACAGTTCTCAGTACATAGACAGTTGGATATGAGTTCATCAATTACTACAGGCATACTATAGGCAACCTCGAAAATGCTTTTTAATCGCTAAAACCGAAAACAACTTAATATATTATATTAAATATATTTATAACAATAAATGTCTTTTAAAAATGTAGTCGGCGTATACGCTGACTTTGAAATAAAATTAGCAATTTACTTTTCTAAATAATTAAATACAATTAAACAAAAGTTAAACTATTGTGTTGTGTTTTTCACTTGTAAGCTGCATATTCACCGCATGAAATGTGTGTTAGCATTGTCAAACCACACAATAGTGTGAGTAAATAAAAAATATATTAATGTGTGAGTAAATAAAAAATATACTACGGTAGAGCACTTCATATGTGTCCTCATATGCCTTGTTATGAGTATCTTTCTTCACTATCGAAATATATTGTATGTTTATATTTTATTTACACGCAGTTTTCTTTCGACACATTTAATTAAATCACACGTCAATAGCGCCGTCATGCGAAAATGGGTCTTATGCGTTTCGGCAAGCGTTTGTTAAACCCAACATGTGCTTTTGCGCAGTCAGGCCATAGGCGATGCTGTTCGCTTTAAAATCACTCAATATGTTATGTTTCTCCTTACCAGAAGGAGAGATAGCTGAGTGGGCTATTTATATGATGGGTGCATATAAGACCCATTTTCGCATGACGAGGGTCATTACAAATCTCATTGCGAATTGAAAATGCCACATTTAAGAACAATGCTTTTTGATACAAAATTGAATTGAAAATAGCAAACTTGTTAATAATGGCAGCCTATCCACACATTAAGGAATGATTTCCAGACGTGCTGACCAAGTACGGCAAACATTGTGGTATGATAATTAAACGATTTTCTCTTGTCGTGACACTATACTATTTCGCTAATGATTGTTTTCTCATCTTGGAGGCGAAAGTGAAATTCTGCGAGATGGATTGTAACGCGTAATTGTAACAGGGCCACAATTTGTGTCTTTTGAGCATACAGTGTGTAGTCCGGAATTCCTTACACTGAACAGTGCTACATCCTTTGAATTGAGCACATACGCAGTGATGTAGCAAAAATTCAGAGGTTGTATCTCGAATCAGCTTATTAAATATTCGAAAATATTCATGCGTGTCTGTTGGCGTTATGTAAAAGTCACTAAGATGAAAACTGAAACAGCTACGCCTAAAAGCGCATTAGTGCTCTATACCTATGTTTATGTTAGCGTTGTTGACACCGTGTGAACTGCTCGGGTAATAAGTAAAGCATAAACAGCAATGTTTATATACTTTTATTCCTCCATATACAAGATACGAAGATTGTTGTAAATTTTGAATTTGTATATGGTGTCAAAAATCAAAAGTTTTGTACACGGAACTTTCATTATGAATTTATATTGTTGGTGTGATAGTCATTTGATATTAGAAAAAAGTATTCCTTTAATATGATGGTGACTGCAGATTTTCTTTATTTTAAGTTATCATTACCATTTTCATCATACTTTCTATGCTTTCAGAACTTCCAAAAAGCATGTTGTTTTTATTTTGTCTGAGTTATTTCTATTAAATAATAAGGCTGATAAAAAGTGCACACAAAACTCGACCCGTGCGCTATGACACACACTTTATAAAGTTGAATGGCGTGTGTTCATTTCAAACTTGCGATTGATTTTCAAAAATGAATTGCGTGTTAAATTATGCAATAGCGAACATCTTCAGTGCCTTCAGCGCTTTGATTGATATGTTGGATGAGTTTGAAAATGGTCGTGATCAGTGGAAAAACATGGCCGCAAGGGGATAGGACAGTTTTCTCTATATGTATGTAAGAAGCATTTTCCTTATATATATATATTTTAACAAGAAATATCTTTAAAAAAAGATATACGGCGTTGATTGTGGTTGGAGTTTATGAAAGTTAAAGAGTTAATTGAATGAGATCAAGGATAGAGAATGTCTTTTTCTGTGCAGTTCTTAGCTTCATCACAGGCAGTACGGGATGTTACGCGGAGTGTTTGCGGCTTATTTTCCATTATTACATATTGCTGGTCATAAACCTATAGATACAAAACAGAAAACCAAAAGAATAATGGAAGTGAAATTAAAACATATGAGTCAACCAGCCACACGCTAAGTATCCGTAAATATTTTAAATATTTATACACGCGTTCTTCGAACAAACCTGTTTTAGTGGTTTTTCGGGCATAGTAATGCTATTTGATTCGAGTATTAACAGTATCGAGAATCATCACGCTCATGCTTAATACATTAGTCAATATGGTGGAATAATTCTTGTTAAATTAATTAAAAATAATATTTATAATGGTATTGTTGAAAACACATTAAGAATCTATTATTGACATACCATAATTATATCGCTTGATATCTTCATTTAACATCTTTCTGGTCTAAAGAAAATTCCAGTTCACCAAGTTCACGCTATAGGGTCTTTATTCTAAAACGATTATTCTACTGGCGGCGAACTCCGGTCAGCACATAAGGTAGTCGTGAAGACGCAGCGATTCTGTATATAAACTCTGACATTCACACACACTAACCGCGAACTGACGAAGGTGTAGAATCTACGCACAAATTGTATTGATGTGAAGAGTTGAGGGTAAACTGTCCTATCTATCATGTCTTTTCTTAAGAGATAAAAGTGTTTCATGCTGAACACGCAGTAAAACAGTGTTAAAAAGACGTGGCCATGTTTCCAATGTTCTGGTGGTATTCTCAAATCAGCCAATGGACTAAATGAAGTGTATTCATTCATGGGTAGCCGCGGGCATTTTTATGAATGTAACCTAAAGGTCACATAAGGTCAAAAGTGACGTCAGGGTGGGTGGGGTAATTTTCTATATAGGCCTATTGTGAATACTTTAAAACACCTTATTTTTAAAGTCAGTCTTCTCATACCAATAATTTGCAATATTTGCTGAAGAGTTTTAATCTTTGTTTCTTTCCATCTTAGTCTCTCAGGTGAGCTACCGAGGGCCCTTTGAGGCCTCTTGTTTACAAAAAGGACAAACTGCAATTCAGTGTGTTTGGCGATGAACTTATTGCTTACAAAATACACAGACTTTTTCCCTTGAAGCCCAGCCTTCACATGGGAACCACTCTCTGGGAAAACAGGGCTTTAACCTTTTGCATGCTGGGAAATTTGTAGTCTGCTAAAATGTCGTCTGCTGAATTTCTAAAATTAGCATTTTCTTTGATTTTTTTTCAAAGAATACTATCAGAATAGCAAACAGTTTGGATCCTGATGAGATGCCACGTTTTGTGGCGTCTCATCTGGATCCAAACTGTTTGCAAAGGCCTTCAAAATTCGGTTCCCGTACTGAAAGAGTTAACATGCAATGTGCTCAGTCATTCACCAGTATTATGCCAGTGTCTGCAAAGTTGAACAACCTACAGAACGTGCCTCATCCCTATAATACCACTGTAATTGAAGCAGCTTCCGTACTCCCACCAACAACTATCTTCAATAAAATTGCCTTCACTTTATGAATTGTATCTTAATGATTATGCAACAGTTGTTATTTTTTTCCACTAGGTAAGCATTTAACCAATTAACTTTATCTTCCACCGCAGCATTTTACAACATCTAATATAATGGCACTTTAATAAACAACAATATACAATATAATGGCTCTAACAATCTATTATGTAAACTTGGAATACGACATTAATTCCAGACTGGACTGTTTCAGCTTCATTTGCTTGGTTTTGACCATGCAAATGTCAGTGGTCATAAAAACAAAGATTAAAGCCATAAATTATAGAGTATTCAATTAAAATTAGATGGACCTTTGATCATGCACCGTGTGGGCAAACCCCATTTGCTCATACAACGCATGGGCAAACCCCCTTTGCTCATGCACCGCATGGGCAAACCCCCTTTGCTAATGCACCGCATGGGAAAACTTGCAGTGCATGAGCAAAGGGGGTTTGCCCATGCGGTGTATGAGCAAAGGGGGCTTGCCCATACGGTACTGAAACAGTCCATTCTAGAATTAATGTCTTATTCCAACTTTACATAATATACTGTTCTCTTTAATAAACAACAATATACAATATAATGTTGTTTAATTAACAACAATATGCTTTATAATGACCCTTTAATAACAACAATATTCATGATAATGACATTTTAATTAACAACAGTATGCAATATTATGTTGATTAAATGAACAACACTATGCAATATAATAACCCTTTAACAAACAACAATATGTAAAGTAATGCCCTTTGTATAAACAACATTATCCAATATAATTGCCCTTTGATGAACAGCAATATGCAATATAATGCCCCTTTAATGAACAACAATATGCACTATAATGCCCCTGTAATTAACAACAAAATGCAATATAATGCCCCTTTAATACCCCCTGCGAAATGTTGTTCTGCAGTTCACGAATAATTCGTACAGTTCATGAACTGTTCATGGACTGAGTTCATGAACTGTTCACGAATAGTTCGTGAACAGAAAATGAGCCACGTCTGTGAAAAGTTCTTGAAATTTTAGTTCATGAACTGTTCATGAACACTAATGGCATGAAGTGTTCATGAAATATTCTTGAAACCTAATGGCATGAAGTGTTCATGAACTATTATTGAACCCTTATGGCATGAAGTGTTCATGAACTATTCTTGAACCCGTGTGGCATGAAGTGTTCATGAACTATTCTTGAACCATTATGGCATGAAATGTTCATGAACTATTCATGAACATCAATGGCATGAAGTGTTCTTGAACAGTTCATGAACATTTCCCTTCTATTTTTCAATGGCTCATTTTCTGTTCACGAACTGTAAGTGAATAGTTCATGAACCATAGTTCTTCAAGAGTTCATGAACTGAGGTGGCATGAAGTGTTCATGAACTATTCATGAACAAGAATTTGTCAATTTATGCAAAGGTTATCATAAGTGTTACTAAAGCTCAACAAACAGGTCAGGGTAAGAAGAAACAAGTCTTGTATTAGCACTTAACATATTGATAGCAACATATAACAATAATATAAATATAACACTAATAACTGAGATACAAGTGGTTTGATTATACTCTTTAAATTTCATAATACAACTTTGCACTATATGTTCATGAATAATTCATGTATTGAAAAGATTATGAATAGTCTCATTTTCAGTTCAAGAATCA
The DNA here is from genome assembly GCF_020536995.1 of Dreissena polymorpha. NCBI lineage: Eukaryota > Metazoa > Mollusca > Bivalvia > Myida > Dreissenidae > Dreissena > Dreissena polymorpha. The sequence continues at coordinate 30,139,620 of NC_068364.1, forward strand.
TTTACTAATCAATGGTTTCCCTGAAATGGTTACACTTACAGTGCCAAAGAACTTGAAATGGAACCAATGGCTGATCAGTTCAGCCGGTAATTTATTAAAGACTTACATTTTCAAATATAACATAAACCATGTGCCTTCGGTTTCAACTTTGTGCACACAATATTCTTTCTTTGTAAAAACAGCAATGCAATGTACATTGAGTTTTTGATATCATCTTAAACTGTTCTTGAAATAAGATGTCCTTAAAACGTTCTTAAACTTGTCTTTTAAGTCTTCCAAGAACAATGACAGATCCTTTTAAGAACATATTGGATTCTTAAAAAGTCCATCATACGTTCAAAAACATTGTGTAGACCTGTTTAAGAACATCAGAAGGAAACATGTTGTTCAAAAAAGTTCTTAAAGTGTTCAAGAATATTTTAAGAATAATTCAAGAACAGGAAAGGTCCTTAAAAGTTATTGAAGTGTTCCTGAAGGCAGTTCTTGAACAGTTCTTAAACAAATGTTCTTAAAATTCTCTAGAACAGGTCAAGAACTCTAACTTACAGTGGTGAAAGTACTATGCATATTCATACTAACTTCACAGGTTTCACAAATCTACAAGATTTGTATGCTAGACATTTCAATATTACTTTCAAAAATATGTATGAAACATATAGCACAAAGGAATTCATGAATTATTCATGATGGATCCTTAAAGTCTCTCTCAGAAAAGTCATTAGAAATACTTGTGCATGAAATGTTCATCACTAAGTATTTATGGTTAGATGAAGAACTGTTCATGAACTTTGAAATGTTCAACAATAATTCATAAACAGTTCATGAACATGTCTTAAGAACAGTTCATGTCCAAAAGTTCATGAACCAAGCTCAGGAACTTTTTCAGAACCGTTCATGAACAGTTCTTGATTGGCTTGAAGTGTTCATGAAATCATGAACAACATTTCGCCGGGGTCATACCAATAATATGCAATGTATTTCCCCTTTAATAAGCAACGATATGCAATATAATGCCCCTTTAATAAATAACAATAATATGCAATGTATTTCCCCTTTAATAAGCAACAATATGCAATGTAATGCCCCTTTAATGAACAACAATATCAATATGAGCCCCCTTTAATAAACAAGGATATGAAATATAATGCCCCTATAATGGAAAAGCAAGCCTATAAGTGGTCACAATACAGTAGCAATATTCAAGCTTTAAGTGTTTGGTTAAGATGCCATGAAGAACCATTGATCAATAAAAACATCATAAATTATGTTGCCAATATTAGGCTATAACTCTGAGTTCTTTTGGCAAAGGTCAGGTAAAGGTCAAAGGCATTCATTGTGGCGACTTGTTCGTGGTATACATGGTTATTTACAAACAATTGAAGGGTGCTACAAATAGGTTATGAATACTAATTGTCATCTTTTTCTCATGGTGCTTGCACACATGGCAACATATTGGGCATTTACAATGCCTTTCCTCACAAACCTATTACATTTAACCCCCCCCCTTCCCCCCCCGCTAACCCAATGCCTCGCAAGGGCAAACTCAAGAACCTATCACCACCACACATATATACATTTAATTTAGTCACTTCCTTTCTCCCCACAACACTGAACGTGTATACATATATTTTCAACCGCCTTTTGACACCACCGCTGCCAAACATATTTACATTTAATTTTACCCCGTTTACACCAACACAAATATAATAATGCCTTTTGATTTCTTTGCTTTCTTTTAATTGTTATTTGATGATTCACATTCTATCCTGTTCACACATTATGATTGCATTTAAATCTGGCTTTACATTAAATGCCCATGTTGAACAAATCAAGTCTTAATTTAGATAATATTAATTAACTTAAGTTTTGTTATGTGTAAATTTAAAAGCCCCTAAACTAGGGAGGATTGGGGTATGAAGCTTAAAAATTTAGCACAGCATTAAAACTATACTTTTTATTATTTATTTTTATCCTCAAATTTGTTCTATGTCAAAAACATTTTGACATTTTAAAGGTCATATCTTAATATGGTCAAGGGTTTTTTGTGTGTCTTGAAGTTCTTTTATTCCCCATGACATTATTAAATATATAGCTGTAAAGGGATTCAGTAGGCTTTTGAAAACCAGCAGTCAAAGAGGCAGTGCTTGACATTTTAAGGGCTTAGGTGACTTTTTCAGGCTCAAACTGGTGAAGTCTAGTTATTGTGTTTCAGATTATTCATTGCTTTGTATAAATTTAAGTATAATTTTTTACCCCCAAAAACACATGATGTGTGTAATATACATTACTGGATGTGTGTAATATACATTACTGGATGTGTGTAATATACATTACTGGATGTGTGTAATATACATTACTGGATGTGTGTAATATACATTACTGGATGTGTGTAATATACATTACTGGATGTGTGTAATATACATTTTACATTTTGTGTTCATTTCATGAATATATTTGCATCAAATTGATGCGAGGCAGATGACAATTGGAAGAGTTAACCCTTTGCATGCTGGGAAATTTGTCGTCTGCTAAAATGTCATATGCTGAATTTCTAAAATTAGCATTTTCTTCGATTTTTTTTCAAAGAATACTATCAGAAAAGCAAACAGTTTGGATCCTGATGAGACGCCACGGTCTGTGGCGTCTCATCTGGATCCAAACTGTTTGCAAAGGCCTTTAAAATTCAGTTCCAGCGCCTAAAGGGTCAAAAGTGACAAAATTGCGGTATGCTTGCATCAAAAATGAGGATTTTGCTTCAATGAAAATCCCCGGCTTCACCATTTCGGGTTATCTTTATACCTCGTCGTAATACATTTCAGCCTGTTTGTTGCGTTAAAATTTCCCATTTCCTGTGTCACACACAGACCGTCTCTAGATGTTCCTACTCACATAACATATTGTAAGACTTGTACAACATGTCAGGATCACGCAATGAATGGCTGTCAAAAACATATGCCATTTTAATTACGGCTAGGTCAGTTTAGAGAAAGCCCCCTTCACTTTTTATATGCTCCTTGACATTCTATTATATACAGGAGGTTTGCGTCGTCATGTTTTGACAAACGTGTTCAGACTCATATCTGGTCGCGAAATCTTGTCGACTTGTAATGGAAGATCAATTTTGATGTGGAACATATTTTCTGCAATGGTGTTTGTATTGGAATCTAAACATATTGGAATCTAAACACAGTGTATAATTAACTGACTTGTTGTGCTTTTCTTATGGTAGAAAGATATTTAAGCAAACGAATGTGATTTCTCTGACCACTCTGCCTTTAATTGAAAATTCTGTAACACATATTTTCCCAGGCGTAAACGGAATATTGTGGAACAACAACAACTGTGTATTGTTTTTCTTCTTCTGCCACAAAGTATAAACAAATTCTTGTACTGGCATTGGAAAATATGCAATGACAAAATGAGTTTCCACTTGTTGTCAACAGTCTGTGTTGGCTGTCACAATAATATGATGTCCATGAAAAAAACAACTATTTTGTATTTTTGCCCGTGAATGTTTAGTGAATATTTGTGCCAGCATGTTTTCTTTTCTTGTGTCTCCGCAGACTTTCTTAGCAGGAAAAAAAATCGATGATGACACATGTAGCGGAGGACATCTGTGAATGTCACTTTATATGGAACGTCTTTACACTCGTAATTTGAAAATCGCGTGATCCTGTGATATTTTTTTAATTGGAGGAATTTGATACATGATTCTTACCCGATCAGGGTTCTGGATTATCTGTTTCTAGTGTTAATGGAATGGAATATTAATTAACAGAAGGAAATGTATACTTTCAATTAAGTTTCTGGTTGAAACTGTCTTGTAGAAATAGTGGGACAATATTTAGTTTAAAGCTCAAGGCTGCAGGAAGAAAATCTTGTGGAATATGCTATAGTAAAATATAACAAAATTGAAAATGTGAATATAATTATATATCTAAGGATAATGATTGAAATGCTTCACAAAGAGTATTATATTTTAGTCATTTTAGTAGTAAAATCTTCATTCAGTTGCTTACCACACCAATTAAGGCCATCATTTAAACATGCTTACAGTCTAAAATATTCCAAACGACTGCTACATTGAATGCTGTGTGGATTTTAAAATATTTGTATTTCATAATATTTACCCATGTTAAAGGTTGAATGTCCCAGGATTCAAAGGCATTTCTAATTGTTTAATAGCTCCTGTTCATAAAGTTATGTGTGGGGGGATATGATAGTATTATAGGTTACTAAGCACTAAATTGCATCCTTAATTTACAGGATAAAAGCCCATATTTATTGTAACCTACAAGGTTATTGTTAGATTCCAGATCGGATAATCCAGGTGGTGCTATTTTGCTTCACAGATTTTAACCCTTTCAGCGCTGGAACCGAATTTTAAAGGCCTTTGCAAACAGTTTGGCATTCTGATAGTATTATTTGAAAATAAATCGAAGAAAATGCTAATTTTAGAAATTCAGCAGAAGACATTTTAGCAGATGACAAATTTCCCAGCATGCAAAGGGTTAAACGCTTATAATTAGCAGAACAATGTAGATATGAGGTTGAAAAGCTCTTCTGAGATGACAAAAATATTGACTTATTTCACTTGTTGATGATTGCAGAGCATTTCAACTCATCGGAAAATGTGTATTGTGAAAAAAAAATCATGCAATATTTAATCGAATAAGAATTGGATTATTTAAGTTTAAGTGTGTTATTTAATTGAAATAGCAATGGATTAATTAAGTTTATGTTTGTTATTTAATGAAATTACAGTCTGATTAATTAAGGTTAAGTGATCTGTGGTCAGTATTGAAGGTAAATTGATCAGTGTACATTTATTTTATTGGAGTTGTATGAGAAGTCAAGCCTCAGTAAATGGGTATTTGTAGTTGTAAGATTAATTAATTGATTTTGGAAATGGATAATACTGACATCTGCAGGATTCTGCCTGTGTGTTGAATGGCCTTTTATGTGTTTGTTTTGCACGTTTATGTTGGGATAATTGTTTCTTGTGAGGATTATTCATTGTTGGATCTAAATCCAAACATGTTGTGAATTAAAGGATTAGTAAAGGTTTGTGTAAAACAATATGAATTAAGAGATACTTGTTTGGTAAGTGTAATACAATGTGAAATTTAAGGATGTTTGTGTAGTAAGTGTAAAAATATATAAATTTGAAGATAAACATCCGACATAAGGAATTTCATGGTTATTTAAAGCATTTCCAGGTTTGGAAATTCTTAACAATACAAAAAGGCATAATATTCATGCCTTATTTTCTATTGAATTGTACAAAATGCAAAATTTGGCATTATGTTTATAAAAATAATAATATGTTTACATGTATATTTTATTTCACTTAAATGGAAGCAAAAATGTATAGCATTATAAAAATATGCCATCAAAATAAAACTGTGACCCACACGTTAAATATTTACTGCCTTAAATGTAATTTGCTGTAACATTATTATTAAACTGCAAATTGTGCTAACATTTGGGTTATTATTAGTTCAGCTTTAAATAAATTGCGTTAATATCTTAAATTGTAGGTTAGATTAAAAAAAACAACATATTATTTTTTTTTGTAATATTTATGCCCCCCTTCGAAGAAGAGGGGGTATATTTCTTTGCACGTCGGTCTGTCGGTCGGTCCGTCCACCAGGTGGTTTTCGGATGATAACTCAAGAACACTTAGGCCTAGGATCATGAAACTTCATAGGTACATTGATCATGACTCATAGATGAACCCTATTGATTTTGAGGTCACTAGGTCAAAGGTCAAGGTCACGGTGACCCGAAATAGTAAAATGGTTTCCGGATGATAACTCAAGAACGCTTAGGCCTAGGATCATGAAACTTGATAGGTAGATTGATCATGACTCACAGATGAACCCTATTGATTTTCAGGTCACTAGGTCAAAGGTCAAGGTCACAGTGACCCAAAATAGTAAAATGGTTTCCGGATGATAACTCAAGAAAGCTTAGGCCTAGGATCATGAAACTTGATAGGTAGATTGATCATGACTCGCAGATGACCCCTATTGATTTTCAGGTCACTAGGTCAAAGGTCAAGGTCACAGTGACCCGAAATAGTAAAATGGTTTCCTGATGATAACTCAAGAACGCTTATGCCTAGGATCATGAAACTTTGTAGGTAGATTGATCATGACTTGCAGATGACCCCTATTGATTTTGAGGTCACTAGGTCAAAGGTCAAGGTCACGGTGACCCGAAATAGTAAAATGGTTTCCGGATGATAACTGAAGAACGCTTATTCCTAGGATCATGAAATTTAATAGGTAGATTGATCATGACTCGCAGATGACCCCTATTGATTTTCAGGTCACTAGGTCAAAGGTCAAGGTCACAGTGACCCGAAATAGTAAAATGGTTTCCTGATGATATCTCAAGAACGCTTATGCCTAGGATCATGAAACTTTGTAGGTAGATTGATCATGACTTGCAGATGACCCCTATTGATTTTGAGGTCACTAGGTCAAAGGTCAAGGTCACGGTGACCCGAAATAGTAAAATGGTGTCCGGATGATAACTGAAGAACGCTTATTCCTAGGATCATGAAATTTAATAGGTAGATTGATCATGACTCGCAGATGACCCCTACTGATTTTCAGGTCACTAGGTCAAAGGTCAAGGTCACGGTGACCCGAAATAGTAAAATTGTGTTCGGATGATAACTCAAGAACGCTTATGGCTAGGATCATGAAACTTCATAGGTACATTGATCATGACTGGCAGATGACCGCTATTGATTTTGAGGTCACTAGGTCAAAGGTCAAGGTCACAGTGATAAAAAACATATTCACATAATTGCTGTCACTACAACGGAGAGCCCAGATGGGGGGCATGCATGTTTTACAAACAGCCCTTGTTCATTTTATGTTCAATGTAAAATATGGACAAATACCAGAGGCAGGTATATCATGGTAGTTTGGTGTTAAACAATCAAAACTTTGAAAAAGTGTCTCAATACATTATGTTGATGTCATAAGATGTTAATATTATCCCAAAAAAATGCTTGATTAAAATGAAGTGTAGGAGACAACAAACAACAACAAAACAAACAAAAAAACAACAACATATTTTTCAGAGGATGATCATAAACTCAATGTTTAGTTTTGTCCAATTATAAAAGTAAAAACTATGAAATAACGCATACAAACTGCCAGTTTAACAATGATAGTTTACAATTGATTCATGAAAAGACAACATATTCTGTAATTTTTATTGTATGCTTAACCCATTTATGCCTGGCGTCCTGAAAAAAGGACATTGCAAACAGCGTAGACCCAGATGAGACGCCACATAATGCGGCGTCTCATCAGGGTCTACACTGTTTGCTTAAACGAAATTCTGTAAGAAATATTCTAAAAATAGAAATAAATATACCAGACATCCCTAATTTTGGAAATAAATTGATCCAATTTAGAAGGATGGGAGAGTCCACTAGGCATAAATGGGTTAATGTATTGGAATCTAGAAAAAATACCAAAACGTTTACGTTTTAGATTTTAGAAAACAAAAAGATAAATTATGAACAATGTTCTGCGAGGCTGAATACAATATCTATCTTCGTTTTGGATTGTTTACGTTTTACTTCAGCAACACTAAATCTGTCTATAGACGATGTATGTCTATGAAACATGTATTTGTAAAAAAGAAAAGAAAAAAGCAATAGTTTTAAGTGTAATATTACACACTTAAATGTCTTTTACAAATCTATAAGATTGGCCATGCATGTTTGTAAATTGTGTTATTGTATGTATTATTATATTGTACATGTCATGGACTAGACAATAAACTTTGAAACTCAACTCATAGACAAATCAAGGAGTTAAATGTTAATTATGATTTGATGTTGCAAAACCAGCTTTAAACTGATGCATAAATTCTAGTTTTTTGTGTGTTTTTTTTAAAGAATATTAGAAAAATGCATGGAAAAAAAGTTAAATCAGGAGATAAATGACCAATCTGTAAAAAAATTAGCAACAGCACATTATTAACTCTTCCAGTGCTGGAACCGAATTTTAAAGGCCTTTGCAAACAGTTTGGATCCAGATGAGACGCCACAGAACAAGGCGTCTCATCAGGATCCAAACTGTTTGCTATTCTGATAGTATTCTTTGAAAAAATCAAAGAAAATGCTAATTTTAGAAATTTTGCAGACGAAAAAATTTCCCAGCATGCAAAGGGTTAACTCATGATATGCCCACATTTGTGTAAAGTGAAGGCCCTAGACGTGTTGTTCCCCTTATGGCTCAGCTAAGATACACACTTTGACTTGTTTTTAGTCCCTTAATTAGACAATTGAATGAAATTTAAGACTTTTGTAACTGATTAAATGTTTAAAGGCTTTATTTTCAACCCTAAGATACTGTTGAGCAGCAAACAGCAAAAACAATGAACAGACTGCAAGTAACTCCAGGTTGTTTGGACTGCGAGTTATTATAGGCTGTTCCGGCTGAGTTACTCCAGGCTGTTCTGGCTGAGTTTCTCCAGGCTGTTCTGGATGAGTTACTCCAGGCTGTTCTGGATGAGTTACTCCAGGCTGTTCCGGCTGAGTTACTCCATGCTGTTCTGGCTGAGTTACTCCAGGCTGTTCCGGCTGAGTTACTCCAGGCTGTTCCGGCTGTGTTTCTCCAGGCTGTTCCGGCTGAGTTTCTCCAGGCTGTTCAGGCTGAGTTACTTCAGGCAGTTCTGGACTGTGAGTTACTCCAAGCTGTTGGTTACTCAGGGCAGTTCTGGACTGTGGGTTACTCCAGACTGTGGGTTACTCCAGGCAGTTTTGGACTGTGGGTTACTCCAGGTTGTTCTGGACTGTGAGTTACTCCAGGTTAATCTGGAATGTGAGTTAATCAAAGCTGTTCTGGACTGTGAGTTACTCCAGGCTGTTCTGGACTGTGAGTTACTCCAGGCTGTTCTGGACTGTGAGTTACTCCAGGCAGTTTTGGACTGTGGGTTACTCCAGACTGGGTTACTCCAGGCAGTTCTGGACTGTGAGTTACTCCAGGCTGTTCTGGACTGTGAGTTACTCCAGGCTGTTCTGGACTGTGAGTTACTCCAGGCTGTTCTGGATGCGAGTTACTCCAGGTTGTTCTGGACTGTGAGTTTCACCAGGCTGTTCTGGATGCAAGTTACTCCAGGTTGTTCTGGACTGTGAGTTACTCCAGGCTGTTCTGGATGCGAGTTACTCCAGGCTGTTCCAATTTTATGCCATTTCACTTTGCTTCTGAGCTGGAAAATGTTAAATATTGCATTTTAGCCACTTCTAAATTCTCTTTGTACCAACAGTATACATCACATTTTCACACAAACATTTAGACATTGTGAGCATAATCTTGACCTTTGAGAACATCAGTCATAAGGATTAACCCATTGCATGCTGGGAAATTTGTCACCTGGTAAAATGTTGTCTGCTGAATTTCTAAAATTAGCATTTTCTTCAATTTTTTTCAAAAACCACTATCAGAATAGCAAACAGTTTGGATCAAGATCAGACGCCACGTTTTGTGGCGTCTGATCTTGATCCAAACTGTTTGCAAAGGCCTTTAAAATTCGGTTCCAGCGGTTAATACTAATATGAATCATCTGAAAAATTACTGAGTTGTGGTCCTTGAATTATCTGAGATTTAGTGTAAATGTTTTAATTTCTTAGCCGACCCTTTTATCCTATCTTTGCCCAACATTTTCAGAATTTCTTTTCTATGCTTTGTGAAGCACCCTTTTGTCCCTAAATTTGTGAAAAAATAAGTGGCAAGCTTGTATAAATTGTGAAAATTTGAGTTACTAATTTCTAAAAATTGTGAAAATTTGAGTCACGATTCTCTAAGAAGGGAAAAAAGCTCTTGGTTTTAAAAGATTGTTGTCTGTTTCCACGTTTCTTCATTTTCTATTAAGTTTTTTTTTACATGAAAACTGGTTGGAAGTAATTATTTAGTTGGCTTCCATACAACTTCCTTCAATCGGAGGATATAAACAAAAGATCTTACATATATATGAACATTACAGATAGCTATTTTAAGTCGAGGATAGGTAGAACGATGCAATTAAATTCAGTGAATATATTATTTTGACTGCTGCGGGTACATCAACACTTTTCTACTGAACATGTCTAAGAGCTATCTAAAGTTAAGGTATTTTTTTTATAATCGAAATACTTGTCAATTTATCATTGTGTGAAGGACAAATACAATTACATGTGATTTTGTGTTTGGATGCAAAGGAAAGAAACTGCAAAGCCTGGGTGCCATTTTATAACTCTGAATCAAAACAAGAGTTGTTTAACCCTTTGCATGCTGGGAAATTTGTCGTCGGCTAAAATGTCGTCTGCTGAATTTCTAAAATAAGCATTTTCTTCGATTTCTTTCAAAGAATATTATCAGAATAGCAAACAGTTTGGATCCTGCATGATGAGACTGTGGCGTCTCATCTGGATCCAAACTGTTTGCAAAGGCCTTCAAAATTTGGTTCCCGCACTGAAAGAGTTAAGTTGCTTATTAAAAAAGAGATTGCAATAGATATATTTTTGTTGATAATATCATATAACTTATATTTTTGCTATATCAAATGTTATTGTAATATGATATACATAGTGGGATTTTATTTTTCATTATTAATGGACAATATTACAAAGATATTTTTGTTATTTGTCTATTTCTTTCATTTAGGAAGATCAGCACTTTATAACATTAAAAAATGTAGCCTCATTCAAGGCTTTAACCCTTTGCATGCTGGGAAATTTGTCTTCTGCTAAAATGTCGTCTGGTGAATTTCTAAAATTAGCATTTTCTTAGATTTTTTTCAAAGAATACTATCAGAATAGCAAACAGCTTGGATCCAGATGAGATGCCACGTTCTGTGGCGTCTCATCTGGATCCAAACTGTTTGCAAAGGCCTTCAAAATTCGGTTACCGCACTGAAAGGGTTAATGCATGTGAGTAAAATATTGTGACCAGATGCGCAGGCTCATCAGGAACCCCACTGTTCATCTTTACTGGATTTTCACCAAGAAGAGACTTTCTTTAAACAAAAACTGCAATATAAGCGAATAGTGTTGTCCCTTATTAGCCTGTGTGGACTTCACAGGCTTCTCTGGAATTTCTATAATTTTTTGTTGCATAGGAAAACAAAGTATGTGCGCGCATACTTGTGTCGGGAACACCGTATAAAATGATGTGTTCCTGTGACTGATCGAAAAAGGTCATGAAAAACGTGGTGGGGAATACATGTATGTTGTATCATATTCATGTAGATCAGTCACTGAGTATGGTCAATGAAAGTGAATTTTCATATAAAATGCTCTATAACTTCAGTCTCTAAATACATTTTAAAAAATTACCAGAATGCATGAGTTTATGTTTCAACATCCCCTCCAGCACATACTCCCTTCTCCACTTCGTTGCTCAATAACAATCATCTATGACAAAAATTCGCACCCCCCTTTTCAAAACCCTGGCTATGGGCCTGGTATGTGAAACTCTATGTTGCCGAGTTACGTGCCGTTGAACTTATGAACTTTAAAAAGTGTTTAATTAATTTATCATCATGCTGCTGTTTTTCTTCATGTCTGATAAATTTGAAGTAGAGAAATAAAATAACTGTGATGATAGTCTAAGGTATACTCAAGTTTTGCACCTGCTTGAAATAAACAATGGAATCTCCACGCATAATTAATTAATTTATGCATGAATATTTTAAACCAGTTTTACTGTTAAAGTAGACTCAAATGTAATTTTTTTAAACTAAAACATTCTATGGCAGTGAACACTATCATTTTCCTTAAACACTCAATTTAAAGGAATACAATAGGTGACTACACATTAAAATTATTCTAATTGCCTTATAATTGTATATATATGTACACAGTCAACTTATTAGCTTGGCTGTTTTCGGAGAAAACCCAAAGTATTGGCATAGCCTGCTCGTCGTGTTGTCCGCCATCCGCGTCGTGCTAAAACCTTGACATTTTGCTCTAAAATCACAGTGCTTCGACCTACAACTTTGAAACTTCATATGTAGATGCACCTTGATGAGTTCTACACATCACACTAATTTTTGGGACACTAGGTCAAAGGTCAAGGTCACTATGACCTCTAAAAAAAAAAAATCTGACAAGCTTTCATTTATTCAAAACTGCACCCGCAGCTGAGCTTTGGCATCCGTTATGCAGTGCTCTTGTTGTAATGTTCTTTTAAAAATATTTATTTAAAAACAGGCTTTTATTTTGAACTCTAGCAATCCTCCCCTCTGCTCCCCTTGGTTTGCCCATGGGGACGTTTATCAGAGAACACTGTAAAACTATGGTTCATTTTGCTAATTATTATTGTACATATTGCTTGCCATTTACAGAGTGAGTATATAATCACCGTGACAAACTGGTGAAGGTGTTTAATCAGACGTTTTATCTAAAGGTTTGAGGTTCAAAACCCAGTTTTAGTGCCTATGTTTCCCCCCCCCCAAAAAAAAATATATAAAAAAATGTGACCATCACACTAGTGTCTTTAATGTCACATGCAAGCCAATACCTTCCAGACAGAAATAAACAAGTCAGACACAGTTAATAAACAAGTCAGACACAGTTAATAAACAAGTCAGACACAGTTAATAAACAAGTCAGACACAGTTAATAAACAAGTCAGACACAGTTAATAAACAAGTCAGACACAGTTAATAAACAAGTCAGACACAGTTAATAAACAAGTCAGACACAGTTAATAAACAAGTCAGACACAGTTAATAACAAGTCAGACACAGTTAATTAACAAGTCATACACAGTTAATAAACAAGTCAGACACAGTTAATTTCATGCACTTTTAAAAGGTTATCCTCATTCTGAGAAAACTGGACTTCCTGCATGTGCGCAGGCTAATCAGTGCGCAGGCTAATCAGTGCATGGGACAACACTACGCAGATTTGGTAAAGGGTTAAATACGTTTCTAAGTGGTTAAGGGTTAAATACCTATCTAAGTGGTAAAGGGTTAAATACGTACCGTAATTACTCTATGTTTTCGGACACTCTAAGTTTTCGGACACCCCTTTTTTTAGCAAAAATAATTAATATTCGTGACTCTTAATTTTCGGACACTCGAGTTTTCGTCCATAATTAATGTCTCTAAGTTTTCGGACAGTATATTTAACAGCGCTATTTAACCGAATTTCGGTCCTGTTTTTGATACCTAATGACACTTCGATCATGGGGTTTTACAACCGGATGAACATCACAAAAACATTGAAAGTTTATGTCTGAGGGCAACGGACCATTACATTTGCGTTATTTGATAAATGACCTTGTAAACCGGTATTAAACAATGGTTTCGTCCGATAGCATAAGCGTTATGACAATTACCAGGGGGAAGTGCCAATTAACAGTTCAATTATCTACCGCAATTGTACTACCCTTCTCAGTAAAATAACTGTGACAAACACTAAACGCTTCAACGTGTGATGCACCCTATTGCAAGTTTTACGAACAATAAGACAACAACTATCGGAAATGAACAAACAAAGAATTCATAGTTTGCTTTTTTTATTGCGTTAATTACAGGTTCATACTAGCGAGTATCGGTACATCACATGCTCATCTTTTAACTCGTTGTCAAAGTAAATGCAGTGCAAACATATATAACTGTAATTTATACTACACGGCATGGTATTTTACAAGCGCGTGCTATTACAGGTAGTCGTTGATACAATTTACGCTATTTTCAAACACTTCAATTTTCGACTTTAAGTTTTCGGACACCTGTTTATTGTGAATATTTTTTGTATCTAAGTTTTCGGACACGAAAAAAATTAATTATTTCTAAGTGTCCGAAAACATAGAGTAATTACGGTATCTAAGTGATAAAGGGTTAAATACGTATCTAAGTGGTAAAGGGTTAAATACGTATCTAAGTGATAAAGGGTAAAATACGTATCTAAGTGGTAAAGGGTTAAATACGTATCTAAGTGGTAAATGATTAAATATGTATCTAAGTGGTAAAGGGTTAAATACATATCTAAGTGGTAAAGGATTAAGTCCAGTTTTCAAGAACAAGTCTAACTTTTATTATTTAGTTTCTAATACAGGATTTGATTTGAATTTCCTATTCCTAAATCCATTTAGTTCTCACTAAATTGCCACCAACTAGGCATGTTTACTTCAGCTGTTTTTCTTGGCAGCCTTTTAGACCGTATGTCTCTCTTATCTCTGTGCCCTTTGGGATATGCTTTACATTAAGCTGTTGGTTTGGTCAATGTGTGGACAGAATTTGTCACCATTCCTTGACTTAAACAGTACATAATTATATTCCTCCCACACATTCTTTGGTTAAACTTGTTTTGCAGATCAATGCTGTATCGAGTTATAACACATTAAAACATAGGCTGCAATCACGTGATAGTAAAGATGGAGACGTCCATGCAGAAACAGTTACTTTTTTCAATTTTTTACCTTTTATTAATTTTGTTTAAATGTTAAATTCTGCTCACTTTCCAGCCATTTCATTAAGAAAGTGATAAGAGTTGATTTCATATTGATATTCGCTTTATATCTTGACAGTATTACTGGCTTAGAACTTTATCAGCGCATTTTTGTGATCCTGCTAAATAATTATGTAGTGTTTTAAGTCAAGACAGAGCGAATATTAATATGAAATAAACGCTAATAACTTTCTTGCTGATATGGCTGGAAAGTGAGCCGCAATAAATAAATTAATAAAAATAGTAAAGGGTATATGTATAAAGGCGAAAAATACCTGTCTAGCTCGGCATGGATGGCGCCATCTTGACTATATCACTTGACAGGGCCCTTGCTACACATTGGGGGATTGGGGCCGGGGCCCTTAGAGGGGGGAATTTCACATCGTTTTCGGCGAAAAGGGGAATTTTAAAAGATCTTTTCACCAATCATTCAACACTTAATATTGCTCTATTTTAATGTAATTTACATAAATACACATTTAATCAAAGGTTTATAGCAAGATAACAGCTGGCAACATAGGTATAAAAGTAAAAAAAAAATTGAAAAAAATTGTTTTGGAGGGGGAAATTTTTAGGTGAAATAGGGGAAAAAAGTATTCTATTTTAAGGTGGGAATGGCCAAAAAAACGGCCAAACGAGGGCCCTGCTTGATTACCCCCTCTGTAAAATGTATATACAAATAAGCTGTGTTCTAGAAAAAGTGGGCTTAAAGAGACATTTTGACGTTTCGTTTAATTGACCAAATTGGCGAAAAATGGTTTTGAGATTCGCAAATTTTCAAAACAATTGAATAATTTGGAGAGTGCTGTTAAACGAATTTTTCCAACCATTTTGATGTCGCTATAACAACAATTCCTGCTTGTTGTTTCTGTTGTTAGACATTAATGTCTGCACGTAGCTATTGGATGACTCCATGAACAAACCAAGAGATGACATGACATACTGGGATTAGTGTTCGGGACTGTCTCATCTCTGACAGGTCTCGACATCATCAGTTCAGGGCCCGTATTCACCAACCCATTCTTAGACTTAACCCTTTCAGTGCGGGAACCGAATTTTAAAGGCCTTTGCAAACAGTTTGGATCCAGATGAGACGCCACAGAACGTGGGGTCTCATCTGGATCCAAACTGTTTGCAATTCTGATAGTATTCTTTGAAAAAAAATGAAGAAAATGCTTATTTTACAAATTCAGCAGATGACATTTTAGCAGACGACAAATTTCACAGCATGCAAAGGGTTAAAAATAAAGAATAGACTTAGAACCAAGAAAATGCATTCAGTGTTTGAATATATGCATGCCTCCACTGATAATTATGTCATAAACAAAATGTTCTACATGAAGAATGCTACATATAGAGGTGTTTAACCCTTTGCATGCTGGGAAATTTGTTGTCTGCTAAAATGTGGTCTGCTAAATTTCTAAAATTAGCAATTTCTTCGATTTTTTTTCAAAAACAACTATCAGAATAGCAAACAGTTTGGATCCTGATGAGACGCCACAAGTTTTACTAAAAATTCAAGCAATTATTGAATATATAAATTTAAAGAATATTCTTCATTCTTAGACTTAGTCTAGTCTAGTCTAGTCTAATCTATGAATTGTTTGGTGATTATGAGCCCCGGTCCAGGTATCAACTCTGGTGTTGTTGTTTTTTCTTCATCTTGGCGTGCAATTTTTATGTTATAAGTTGTCAATACAAAAGGCATGCGAATGTGAAGGTGTTGATCAATAATTCATGATTTGCAATATTAATGATTTATAAATATCCACATAATTGCTGTATGCATTCCCACACGATGCATGACTGACAGATCGCGACATCATCTGTTATGGTCACAACTTTGGTGGCCTTTTTTGTAAGGACTTGACTGGTTTCAACATGGTATAGTAAGGACTTGACTAGGTTCTACATGGTATAGTAAGGACTTAACTAGGTTCAACATTGTATAGTACGGACTTGACTGGGTTCCACATAGTATAGTATAAAGGACTTGACTGGGTTCCATAGGGTATAGTAAGGACTTGACTGGGTTACACATGGTATAGTAAGGACTTGACTGGGTTTCACATAATATAGTAAGGACTTTACTAGGTTCAGCATGGTATAGTAAGGACTTGACTGGGTTTCACATGATATAGTAAGGACTTAACTAGGTTCAGCATGGTATAGTTAGGACTTAACTAGGTTCCACATGGTATAGTAAGGACTTTTATGGGTTCAACATGGTATAGTTAGGATTTAACTGGGTTCAACATGGTATAGTTAGGATTTAACTGGGTTCAACATGGTATAGTTGGGATTTAACTGGGTTCAACATGGTATAGTTAGGATTTAACTGGGTTCAACATGGTATAGTTAGGATTTAACTGGGTTCAACATGGTATAGTTAGGATTTAACTGGGTTCAACATGGTATAGTTAGGATTTACTGGGTTCAACATGGTATAGTTAGGATTTAACTGGGTTCAACATGGTATAGTAAGGACTTAACTAGGTTCAACATGGTATAGTTAGGATTTAACTAGGTTCAGCATGGTATAGTAAGGACTTAACTAGGTTCCACATGGTATAGTAAGGACTTTTATGGGTTCAACATGGTATTTTATGTTTAAAGGAAGTATCTTCTAAATTAAAAATCCAGTAAAGGTGAAAAGTGTCATCACAGATTAACCTGTGCAGTTTGCACAGGCTAATCAGAGACAACTCTTTCCGCTTTTAAAGCATTTGTTGTTTGTTTTTTTTACATGAGGTCACTTCTAATAGCAAAACTCCAGTTTAGGGTGAAAATGTCATCCCTGATTAGCCTATGCAGACTGCACAGGCTAATCTGGGACAAGACCTGTTGCACATGCGTTAAGCCCCGTTTTCCCAGAATGAGGTTCAAATGATTATCAATGTATCAGCCTTCAAAAGATTTGTTTCTTATAACCAACTCTCTGTAATAGGCAATCTTCTACTGAAGATGTATGTAATGCAATTGTTATACTCCGCAGTCTGATGAAATGCACTGGATATGGTGTAATCTAGCCTCTGCAAATTACTCCATAACGGAATTATAACCCATAGAAATGACCACCCTATAATGTGCTCTTATGGCTGAAAATCTGGCAAATGAAATTACATTGTACAATGACAGTTCTGAGGAAAAAGCTTCATTCTACAAGGAACTTCTTGATTTAGAGTGTATGGTCAATTAAGTGGTAGATGTCTAACTAATATGCGGAGAGTTGATTAACCATATTGGGAATTATGTTCTTTACTCTATACTTATGGTGCCTGCTTTATGTTATAATTGGACCAAAAGTTATCTTTGAAATATGGACAATGTTTGAAATATGGACAATGTTTGAAATATGGACATTGTTTGAAATATGGACAATGTTTGAAATATGGACAATGTTTGAAATATGGACAATGTTTGAAATATGGACAATGTTTGAAACATGGGCAATGTTTGAAATATGGACAATGTTTGTGCCTCTATGGAATGTGAGGCATTAAGCCTTAAACATGTGTCTAAGTCTGACTTTATACGAATGTGAGGCATTAAGCCTTAAACGTGTGTCTCAGTCTGACTTTATAGGAATGTGAGGCATTAAGCCTTAAACGTGTGTCTCAGTCTGACTTTATAGGAATGTGAGGCATTAAGCCTTAAACGTGTGTCTCAGTCTGACTTTATAGGAATGTGAGGCATTGAACCTTAAACGTGTGTCTCAGTCTGTACAAAACTCCTGAAGCTTGTGTTTTGACAATTTCTTTAAGTTAATTACGTGGATCTGGTGGCTAAAACTTATTATTGTCATGAAGCTTATGTTTTGACAATTTTTATGCCCCCAAAGGAGGGCATATAGTGATCACACTGTGCGTCTGTCCGTCCGTCACACTTTGCGTTTAGGTTTCGAAAAATGCTCATTACTTCTATGTCCCTTAAGGTGTAACATTCATATTTGGTATGCATGTGTATATGTTTTTTTGCTGATTAATACTTCAAACATGAGAATTAAAGTGTCTTTTTTTTTTTTCACCATTTTTTTCCACCATTTTGAGAATTTGGCCAGGTCCCTTTGGTTTGGGAAAAATTTCGACTAAAATTGGGAAATTAGTGTTCATGTTTTTTTTCAAACGAATGCTTCAAAAATGAGAATTTAAGTGTTTTAAATATAAATTTAATATAGGACTGCCAATTAACTAAATCTTGATCTTCTAAAAAAAATAGATTGTGAAACCGTCAATAGGGAGTTTTTAGGTCCCATTTGGGAAAAATATGTATTTTTTTGCCATTCCAAATGGAAACAGATACTGGCCCCGATTTTGAACAAAAAAAATGCTGACTTTCAAATGACCAGACTCTTATGAATACATCTTGCTGACTTTTTTGCCAATAGTTATGAATAATGAATGCAAATTTGCCTTTAAGGAGGGAAAACATGTTTAATAATTGATGTATGGTAAGACTATTGCTTTTTGCCAAAATTTAAACTGCAAGGGATTGATCTTGTCTTTTAATTAATGAGAACAATATTCTGATAATTACTCTTCTTAATTTTGATGCCCCCTTCAAAGAAGAGGGGGTATATTGCTTTGCTCGATCATGTCGGTCTGTCGGTCGGTCGGTCCGTCCACCAGGTGGTTGTCAGACGATAACTCAAGAACGCTTGGGCCTTGGATCATGAAACTTCATAGGTACATTGATCATGACTCGCAGATGACCCCTATTGATTTTGAGGTTACTAGGTCAAAGGTCAAGGTCACGGTGACCCAAAATAGTAAAATGGTTTTTGAATAATAACTCAAGAACCCATACGCCTAGGATCATGAAACTTCATGGGTAGATTGATCATGACTTGCAGATGACTCCTATTGATTTTGAGGTCACTAGGTTAAAGGTCAAGGTCACGGGGATCTGAAATACAGTCTAACCTGTCTTCAGAGACCACCCAAGGTGAATCTAGGAAGTGGTCTCTTAACTGAGGTGGTCTCTGAGTACAGTTTGACCTGTCAGACCAGTTGGTCGTTGTTAATGCAACACATTAGCATATGTCAGTACATGCATGTGTATCTCGCTTTAGTATGTACATTATACATTCAAATATATGTTGAGTGTTCGTTTTTATAGAAATATATACAGAAAAAAAAGTTGTTTGTTGTTTAATTGTATTTAATATATTAATATACATTTATTTAATAAAAAAATACATAAACATATTTACCTAATACATCAAACTTTACATACAAATAAATACAAATTAAACCACTACAAATACAATATGTAACAGTCATATAATTAAACAATTAAAATTGCAATAATACATACATATCAAATAAAAAGCATACATATCAAGCATAGCAACAATGAACATTATATTTACATGGAACAGCATACACATATTTACACATTACAACAATATTAAGATGGCCTGAAAAAGAAATCCTCAATCTTAGTCTGTTTCACCTTCTCTCCATTCATGGCTATATCCCCTATCTGGTTGCTGGCTTCCATCAATGTCGCTAGTAGATCATGGTGCCCTTTCTTCACTGCCCAGTCCTTCAGTTTTCTGCTCATTTCCACTACCTCACTCATGGAGAGTGTTGTTTCTGATGTCGTCGCTTCCTCTTCTGTTGGGTTGGTGTCATCTTCCTCGTCACATCCATCTTCTTGTAGAATTTCCGGTGCTGACTTCTTCCATTCGTCCATGTCCGTTGCGCATGTTGTGAAGTCCCTGTCAATGTTGATGAGGTCCTTCACTTCACACCCAAATAAATCATGTGCTAATTTGTGCATGATGAGAGGCAAGTCGTCCTCAACATCATCACTAAAGCGAGATACACATGCATGTACTGACATATGCTAATGTGTTGCATTAACAACGACCAACTGGTCTGACAGGTCAAACTGTACTCAGAGACCACCTCAGTTAAGAGACCACTTCCTAGATTCACCTTGGGTGGTCTCTGAAGACAGGTTAGACTGTAGTAAAATGGTTTCCGGATGATAACTCAAGAATGCATAAGCCTAGGATCATGAAACTTCATGGGTAGATTGATCATGACTCGCAGATGACCCCTATTGATTTTGAGGTCACTAGGTCAAAGGTCAAGGTCACGATGACCCGAAATATTAAAATGGTTTTCAGATGATAACTCAAGAACGCATATACCTAGGATCATGAAACTTCACAGGTAGATTGATCATGACTCGCAGATGACCCCTATTGATTTTGAGGTCACAAGGTCAAAGGTCAAGGTCACGGTGACCCGAAATAGTAAAATGATTTTCGGATGATAACTCAAGAACGCTTTGGCCTAGGATCATGACACTTCATAGGTACATTGATCGTGACTCGCAGATGACCCCTATTGATTTTCAGGTCGCTAGGTCAAAGGTCAAGGTCACAGTGACAAAAAACGTATTCACACAATGGCTGCCACTACAACGGACAGCCCATATGGGGGGCATGCATGTTTTACAAACAGCCCTTGTTTGTTTTTTTTTTCTGTATATGTCCTAATTGACGCGCACTGCGCATGTTTTTTCAAGACCCCTACGAGTTAAATTCGAACCACTATAATTACCATTCCTCACATTTGAACAGTTAAGCATTTTCATTTCCTGCCGCTCACAACATTGTTTAATCAAATTGTATGACATAATCTGCTGCAGACCCGCTACATCGGGATGTCCAATTTAACGCAGATCGGCTGTGGATCCCATTTTATTTTTCATCAATTTAAATATTTTCCAATTAAGAGACGCTCACCAATTAATCCTGTTTGACCCGGTATTTTGTGCCTTCACTGCGTCTAGTTGATAAGTATGTGTAGTGTGACAAACAATACACCCGAACGATCAATACCATACAGTTGACGTCATCAGCGTAAAGCGCACGTTCCACCCATGACAACGTCCTGTCACTGCTGCCTAGCACCCGAGTTACACGCAGTCCTTGAGGAATATACATTGACAAAATATATAATAAATAATGAACAATGTAAATGTTTAACTGCTTAACTGAAACAGCCTACTTGTTACGTTTTGTTTTTAGAAATCAAATGCATAATTATCGTACGCGATAACGATCACCACGTTTTTATTATTGTTGGTTTGTAACCTACATAGTATACTCGCATGCTAGCATTTTTACGGTATCACGGTGTTGCAAACAAAATGGCCGCAAAAACAATGTTACCAGATGTTATGTGCCACTCTTTAATGGATTACGGGATACATAAATCTTATGGTTCCGACAAATTCCGATGAACCCCAAGGGATAAGACAGCCTGCGCGTCTATTAGGGCATTAGCGTCAATAAGGACATAAAAGATGACTGCACTTATTACTAGGAAAGCATGTCAACAAATCAGGGATGCTATGGTTGCTTCCTTTAGAATTCTTCTGTAACTAAGGAAATACCTGATATGTAAATTATTTTGCCTTTATTTTGTTGTACAGATGTACACAATTTAATAGCACATATCTCTTGTGTTGAACATGTTTATATTCAGAATAAACAGCCAATTAAACTCCTTTCCCTTTCAGTGCGGGAACCGAATTTTGAAGGCCTTTGCAAACAGTTTGGATCCAGATGAGACGCCACAGAACGTGGCGTCTCATCAGGATCCAAACTGTTTGCTATTCTGATAATATTCTTTGAAAAAAATCGAAGAAAATGCTAATTTTAGAAATTCAGCAGACGACATTTTAGCAGACGACAAATTTCCCAGCATGCAAAGGGTTAAATATACAAGAAAAGAGGCTTAGCTTTCCCATGTTATGTTGTACATATCTGTATACCTTGTCATAATACAGTATAGCCTGATTTCATATTTACTGTGTCATACACAGCTTGTCTCGTGTTGTTCCTATTCGCATAACATATTGTAAAACTTGTACAACATGTCAGCCGTGCTCAATGAACGCTTGTCAAAACATGTGCTTGATGCCAGTTTGGACAAAGCCCTCTCCACATTATAATGCTCCTAGACATTCTAATATACATGGGAGGTTTGCGTCAACATGTTTGACAAACATGTACACACTCATATCTGGTCGCAAAAATCTTGTTGACTTGTAATGGAGTATCAATGTTGATATATGGAACATATTTTCTGATTTGGCGTTAGTATTGGAATCTTAAAACAGGCTGTAACTGACTGTTGTGCTTTTCTTACGAAGAGAATATTTTTCAGTAAATAATATGATTCTAATCTGTCTCTCAATCCCTTAATTGAAAATTCTGCTACACGAATTTTCCTAGGCGTAAAAGGAATATTGTATAAAAACAACAACTGTGTATTGCTTTTTATTCTGCAGCTACAGAGTAGTAGAAAGTCCTCTACAGGCATTGGAAAAAATGGAATGACCATGATGTTTCCACTTGTTGTCAACGCTGCATGTTGTGACTGTCACACAGATTTTATCTCCATGAAAATACCTCAAATTATTCGCAATGTGAATGTTAAATATTTGTGCTGGCAATTTTTCTTGTGTCTCCGCAAACTTTCTTAGCAGAAAAAAGAATCAATGACTGCACAGGTTGTAGGGATATCTGCGAATGTCACTTTATATGGAACGTCTTTACACTCGTAATTTGAAAATCGCGTGCTCCTGGGAAATTCTTTTGAATTGGAGGAATTGGATACATGCTTCTTACCCGAGAATGCATTCAGATTATCTGTTTTTAGAGTGTTAATTATTAAGAAGAATATTTATTAAAAGAAGGAAATGTATATTTTTCCTTCAGTTTCCTGGTGAAATCTGTATTGAACAGTAATGTTCAACAATACTTTGTTTTGTTTTTTTTGCCATGAGCTGCAGTGAGAAAAATATTGTGGAATATTTGATAGTTCAGTATAACAAAATTGAAAATGTGAATGCAATTTTATATCTTATAGGATAATTTTTGAAATCCTTGACAAAAGATTGTCACGTGTTTGGCAATAGTTGTAATATCTTTATTCGACTGCTGCTAATGACGAAAAATCATGTCAACAGCTGCAAAAACTTAATGCTGTTGCTTTTGACACAAAACTAGATGACGGGCGGATAAAACATGCTGGCAAACTTATTAAATACAAGTGTAATACATGATATGCTTAGTGGAATTTTAAAATATGTTTGTGTCATAATATTTACTCATGTTAAAGGTTAAATCTCACAGGATTCAAACGCATTTCTGAACTGTTTAATAGTCTGTCTACAGAAATGTGTGTGGGGTGAACTATTGAACAGGATAAAAAGCACCATATTACCTACTTACCTACCTACTTTCCTAATGTTAGATTCCACATAGGATAATCCAGATGCTGTTAGAAGTGTTGTTTTTTTGCTTCACAGATTTTAACAACCTCAAATAAGCCTGTTTTGAAACCTCTGGTGGTAATGTTCAGAATTATTTTGAGAACGATGTAGAAATGAGGGCGCGGGGCTCTTCAGAGATGCCAAATGTATTGCCTTATGGTTGTTGACAAGTGTTTAGCATTTCAACTCATCAGAAAATGTGTATTGTGTATTCATCATGTTGTCTTTAATTAAAATAGCGGCGGATTAATTAAGTTTTAAGTGTGTGATTGAAGGAAATTTATAGCATTGTGAAGTTTCAGTGCCTTGTGGTCAGTATTGAAGGTAAATCTATCTGTGTGCATTGCATTTATTGTACTGAAGTTTTGTAGGAAATCAAGCTGTACACTAAATAGGTATTTGTAATTGTAAGATCAATTAATTAATTGATTTCGAAAATGGATATACGACAGCTGCTGGATTCTGTTCCTCTGATGAATGAATGGCCTTTTATTTGTTTGCTTTTGCGTGCTAGTTGGGATAATTGTTTATTGTGAGGATAATTAATGGTTGGATCTACTGAAAAAATGTTGTGATTTATGAGGGATTATTGTTTGACATATGCAAAATGAGGTTAATGTAAGGATGTTTGTGTATTAATGTTTAAAGATATGAATACAAAGATTAAAATATGAAAATTGGAACTTCATGGTAATTTAAAACATTTATTTATGCTGTGAAAATATTAACAAATACTGTAACATAATGTACACCCCAAATCATCTATTGTATTGTACAAAATACAAAATATGACATTAGTTTTATACTGAATCAAAATAATTCTCAATACCTTGTATTTAATAGCTTACAGGAATCAAAACACATAACATCGCATATTCAATGCCAACAAAATATGAAATTGTGACAAAAATGACAAATAATACTTGCCTAGGCTAATGTATTGCTACCAACTCAAAGTGTGCTAAAATGTGTTTAAATTCAAAATTGAATGAATTATATTGATTATCTTTAAATTGTGGTTTGGTTAAAAACACAGCATATTATGTGATTTTCATTGTATGCTTAATGTACAGTAAAATAAAGAAAAATACCAGAGAGTTTCCATTTTAGATTGGTTTTTAACTGTATATGGGTTTAAAAACAATTAAAATGTAATGTTTACGGTCAAACACCATTCTTTGAGTCTGAACTCAAAATAAATTATAAATGAAATGGACTGTTAATGACAAAGGACTCCAAACTATGAAACATGATCTCAAAAGATTATTTTGATTTCAAGATGTTACTATGATCCCTGTGATATTTAGTTATACAAAAAAATACAGATAAAAAGTATAATGCATGGGTTGACGTGGCGAAATGGATATGATGTCTGCCTAGCGATTGGGAGGTCACAGGTTTAATCCAGACTGTGAGAGCGTTCTTTAAAGCTCTCCCTCAACCAAGTACTGGTTCCAGGCTAAGGCACTTACAGACTTCAGAGCGTTTCAAATAAGCCCATGGCATTCTATGCAATGGAGCTAAAACCTAATGAATATCTCTGAAGATCATCATAAACCCAATGTTCAGTGTACTCCATGTACACAACAAACAAACACATATTAACTCTCAGTTAACCCATTTATGCCTAGCGTCCCGAAAAAAGGACGTTGCAAACAGCGTAGACCCAGATGAGACGCCGCATAATGCGGCGTCTCATCAGGGTCTACACTTTTTGCTTAAAAGAAATTCTGTAAGAAATATTCTAAAAATAGAAATATATATACCAGACATCCCTAATTTTGGTAATAAATTGATCCAATTTAGAAGGATGGGAGAGTCCACTAGGTATAAATGGGTTAAACAATAATAAGATAGTTTTCAATAGATTCATGCATGAACTGGGAAAATAAGATAAATTATTACAACATTTTTGGATCTTGAACACAAAATCTATCTTTTTGTTGCATTATTAACCCATGTATGCCCAGTGGACTCTCCCATCCTTCTAAATTGGATCAATTTATTTCCAAAATTAGGGATGTCTGGTATATTTATTTCTATATTTAGAATATTTCATAAAGAAATTCATTTATGCAAACAGCGCAGACCCAGATGAGACGCCGCATTATGCGGTGTCATATCCGGGTCTACGCTGTTTGCAATGTCCTTTTTTCAGGACACTAGGCATAAATGGGTTAATTTGTCAGTTAAACAACAATTATTTTGTCTGTAGAAAAATTGTGTGACTTAAACAATGACAATATCATGATTTGATGTCACAAATAGGTTTTCTAATATAATCAAAATAAAAATGCCTTTACAAAAAGTTGAATTTTTAAATGAGATAATTGACCAATCAATGAATAAAAACACATTATCAACTCATAGTGTGCATGAAACTCTTCTAGAGTTATGACCCTTAACCCTTTGCATGCTGGGAAATGTGTCGTCTGCTAAAATATCGTCTGCTGAATTTCTAAAATTAGCTTTTTCTTTGATTTTTTTTCAAAGAATACTATAAGAATAGCAAACAGTTCGGATCCTGATGAGACGCCACGTTCTGTGGCGTCTCATCTGGATCCAAACTGTTTGCAAAGGCCTTAAGACATAATTAGCATTATTTTGAGCTAAGTACCTCTGTCTAATAGTTTTATAATCAATAAAATCTTCTGAAAAAATGTTGAGTTATGGGCCTTCAATTATTTGATTTTTCATTGTATTTTTCAGGCGACACATATTTATCCAATCGTTGCCCCAGAGTTTTAAAAGATAATACGTTTTATGTTCCCACTTTTGTTCATTTTATATATTCCTCTGTTTCCAATTTTCTTCTGTTTCCACTTTTTGTTTGTTTCCACTTTTCTTTTGTCATTTTATATATTCCTCTGTTTCCACTTTTATTCTGTTTCTACTTTTCTTCTGTTTCCATTTTTTGTCTATTTCTACTTTTCTTCTGTTTCCAATTTTTGTCTTTTTCTACTATTCTTCTGTTTCCAATTTTTGTCTATTTCTACTATTCTTCTGTTACCACTTTTTGTCTATTTCTACTATTCTTCTGTTTCCACTTTTATTCTGTTTCTACTTTTCTTCTGTTTCCAATTTTTGTCTATTTCTACTATTCTTCTGTTACCACTTTTTGTCTATTTCTACTATTCTTTTGTTTCCACTTTTATTCTGTTTCTACTTTTCTTCTGTTACCACTTTTTGTCTATTTCTACTATTCTTCTGTTTCCAATTTTTGTCTATTTCTACTATTCTTCTGTTTCCACTTTTATTTTGTTTCTACTTTTCTTCTGTTTCTACTTTTTTTCTGTTTCCACTTTTGTTCATTTTCTATAAAGTTTTCTTTAAAATATTCCAAGAAACTTTCTAAGAGATTGATTGTTCATGAAAACTGGTTGGAAGTAATTATTTAGTTGGCTTCCATACAACTTCCTTCAATCATAGGATATAAACAAAATGTAAAACATATATACGTACGTCATGGAAAGCTATATTAAGTGGAATATCAGGGTCGAAAGATGCAATTAAATTCAGTAAATCTATTAATTTGTTTGCTGGTAACTCAGCACTTTTTTCCCATGGCTTTTGCAGTAAATTTTGTAACCATCAGACGTTAAGGTAAAAAGAAATACCAATACATGTAGTAACAAAATACTTGTTGATGTATAATAATAAAAAAATACTGCTTAAAGGTGGATAAACAATGATTTGTAGTTCTGGTGCAAAGGGAAGAAACGTCAAAGCCTTTATGTTATTTTGTAAATGTACATCAAAGCAAGACTTGTTTTATCAGCCAATAAACAACGGATAAAACAAACAATATTTTAGTTGTTGATAAAATCTAACTGTTGCAATTGAAATGGAACTAAATTTGAGCCTTGCTGTGTGAAAAATGGGGCTTATTAACCCTTTCAGTGCGGGAACCGAATTTTAAAGGCCTTTGCAAACAGTTTGGATCCAGATGAGACGCCACAGAACGTGGCGTCTCATCAGGATCCAAACTGTTTGCTATTCTGATAATATTCTTTGAAAAAAAAGCGAAGAAAATGCTAATTTTAGAAATTCAGCAGATGACAATTAGCAGACGACAAATTTCCCAGCATGCAAAGGGTTAAAGTGAGTGAAGTGCAGTGTGCGCAGGCTAATCAGGGACAACTCTTTCTGCCTTTATGGAATCCTTCATATAAGGGAGGGTCTCTTCGAAATGAAAATCAAGTCTAGTGTTGTTCAAGTGTTGTTTTTGGTTAGCCTGTGCAGACTGCACTTGATGCACATTGGTTAGCCTGTACAGACTGCACTTGATGCACATTGGTTAGCCTGTGCAGACTGCACTTGATGCACATGGTTAGCCTGTGCAGACTGCACTTGATGCACATTGGTTAGCCTGTGTAGACTGCACTTGATGCACATTGGTTAGCCTGTGCAGACTGCACTTGATGCACATTGTTTAGCCTGTGCAGACTGCACTTGATGCACATTGGTAAGCCTGTGCAGACTGCACTTGATGCACATTGGTTAGCCTGTGCAGACTGCACTTGATGCACATTGGTAAGCCTGCGCAGACTGCACTTGATGCACATTGTTTAGCCTGTGCAGACTGCACTTGATGCACATTGTTTAGCCTGTGCAGACTGCACTTGATGCACATTGTTTAGCCTGTGCAGACTGCACTTGATGCACATTGGTTAGCCTGTGCAGACTGCACTTGATGCACATTGGTTAGCCTGTGCAGACTGCACTTGATGCACACTGGTAAGCCTGTGCAGACTGCACTTGATGCACATTGGTTAGCCTGTGCAGAATGCACTTGATGCACATTGGTTAGCCTGTGCAGACTGCACTTGATGCACATTGGTTAGCCTGTGCAGACTGCACTTGATGCACATTGGTTAGCCTGTGCAGACTGCACTTGATGCACATTGGTTAGCCTGTGCAGACTGCACTTGATGCACATTGTTTAGCCTGTGCAGACTGCACTTGATGCACATTGTTTAGCCTGTGCAGACTGCACTTGATGCACATTGGTAAGCCTGTGCAGACTGCACTTGATGCACATTGGTTAGCCTGTGCAGACTGCACTTGATGCACATTGGTAAGCCTGTGCAGACTGCACTTGATGCACATTGGTTAGCCTGTGCAGACTGCACTTGATGCACATTGGTTAGCCTGTGCAGACTGCACTTGATGCACATTGGTAAGCCTGCGCAGACTGCACTTGATGCACATTGTTTAGCCTGTGCAGACTGCACTTGATGCACATTGGTAAGCCTGCGCAGACTGCACTTGATGCACATTGTTTAGCCTGTGCAGACTGCACTTGATGCACATGAATTAAGCACTATTTTCCAAGATGGCAGCTCATATTTGAATACTGTGAGCTAAGTGGGTTCTTCATTTAGCCTTTTTTAATGGGCAGTTTTGCAATAATGATTGTTTTATTGGTCTATTCGTCAGCAAATTATATTATTCACTATTTTTACCCTTTCAGTGCGGGAACCATATTTTGAAGGCCTGTGCAAACAGTTTGGATCCAGATGAGACGCCACAGAACGTGGCGTCTCATCAGGATCCAAACTGTTCGCTATTCTGATAGTATTCTTTGGAAAAAAATCGAAGAAAATGCTAATTTTAGAAATTCAGCAGACGACATTTTAGCAGACAACAAATTTCCCAGCATGCAAAGGGTTAAGGGATATTGCATATGTGAGCCCTGCGTTGGGAAAATGGGGCCTAATACACGTGTGTAATGTGTCGTCCCAGCTTAGCATGCGCAGTCAGCTATTGTAAGTAGTTGATAGATGGAAAGATGCAATTAAATTCAGTGAATCAAATATGGTGTCTTCTGGCAGGGCATTTTGTCCACAGGTTATGATTAGTGTTTCCTTTTCCCATATCTAGTTCAAGGTAAACAAAGTGGTGCAGTGGTCTAGTGGTAACACACTGGTCTACCATTCCAAAAGCCCCTGGTTCAATTCCTGGCCGGGGCACTGAACATTTCAGAAATGCTTCAAGTGTTTCCTACCCAACTAGAGATGTACTGATATGAAACCCAGGTAATTCTCACGTGTATCGGTGCTATACACTGAGCACGTAAAAGAACCAAGGGATCTATTCGTAAAGAGCTAGGGTATCGCACCCGGATTCCTTGTAACTCAATACTGTCTCTTCTGCTTGCTGTCTCTTCACCAAAAACCAAAGGACCCCATTGGAAATAAGTGCTTGCACTTTCATGGGTTATCCTTGACCGCAAGGTAAAAAAAATACATACATACATACAAGTAAATTAACAAACTACTTGTAGATTTATCACTTGTTTATAAGGACAGATTTTTAGTTCTGATGCAAAAATGTAAGACGCCTCTTAGGTTGTGTGTTATTGTATAACTGTGCATAGACACGTTGTTTTATAGGCTATTAAACAACGATAATGAAAAAAAAAGAGCCTTGTTCTGGGAAAACTGGGCTTAATGCATGTTAATTATTGCAAGGAAAAACCTTTAACAAAAAATTCCATAAAAGCGGAAAATGTCATCCCTGATTAGCCTGTGTAGACTGCACAAACAAATATGAGACAGCACATTATGCTCCATTGCCCCATTTTTCTGAGCACGGAACATTTATTGTTTAACCCTTTGCATGCTGGGAAATTTGTCGTCTGCTAAAATTTTGTCTGCTGAATTTCTAAAATAAGCATATTCTTCGATTTTTTTTCAAAGAATACTATCAGAATAGCAAACAATTTGGATCCTGATGATACGCCACGTTGTGTGGCGTCTCATCTGGATCCAAACTGTTTGCAAAGGCCTTAAAAATTCGGTTCCAGCACTGAAAGAGTTAACTCTTGTAGGCACCAATGATACAAAATCCTCAAAATAGGAGGTTAAAGGCAAACTATAAAAAAACAAAATATGTTTAAGGTGTATAAACTCCTCCAAAACTATCAAACTCTTCATTATAAAACTTGAGATCGAAAAAAAAAAGTATTTTTTTGGGGGGGAAACCGATCATTGGAAATGTTTAGCTCCTATTTGAGAATTATTTTTTTTCCATTTGGATTACCTGACCTGATTTTGTTTGAAAAATATTTGTGTATATATTATTTATGTCACACATTTTGTTGCAGAGTTATGTGCACTAAAAAAAAATGAACGCATAAACTTTAAAAATTAAACAAGAAGTAGACTCTTGAAAGTTTGGGAAAAATTATAAATTATAGCTGCAATGTCCAGCTATTTCTATTTGGTAATGAAAGATTTTCAATGTTGGCGTGGTCTTTTGTTGTGGGGGAAAGCAGGAGTACTTGGGGAAAACCCCAGCTGTCAGGTATGGTGATCACCTTCCCAAATCTCATGCTTCCATGGTGATTGAACCCGGGTTGCCTAGGTGACAAGTATATGTACCAGCGATTTTGTTTGCCCAATTGGGAAAAGTACCCATTCCATACCAATTTAGAAAAATTAGCATGAAAAAAAACAACTGAAATTGGGACAATTTGCTTCAGGAAATTTTCACATTGGGAATTATGGGGCTTTTTAATTGCTTGGTATAAACCAATTTAACTCTTTCAGTGCGGGAACCGAATTTTGAAGGCCTTTGCAAACAGTTTGGATCCAGATGAGACGCCACAGAACGTGGCATCTCATCTGGATCCAAACTGTTTGCTATTCTGATAGTATTCTTTGAAAAAAAAGTCAAAGAAAATGCTAATTTTAGAAATTCAGCAGACAACACTTTAGCAGACAACAAATTTCCCAGCATGCAAAGAGTTAATCATTCATCATCTACATGCATTTTGTCATGATTGTTCAGTGCTCATTTTACTTGTTCTCTAGCAGATAGTGAACGTTTGTAACAATATCGCAAACGTTTTCCTTCCTTTTAGAAAATGGGGATGTTGTAGTTTTTCCTTAATTGAGGGAAAGAGACTTTTTCAGGTACTTTATAAAGAAGGAAAACAATGGCTGACTAAGTGTTCAAAGCTGTCATGGCTAAGGAAGTATTCATTACGTCAGCTTAGTTGGTGCCATTTGGTTTATGCATTTAATTTCTGAAATATTTGCCACTAGTAAGATGAAAACTAAAAAAGGAAAAGTCTACTTTCAAGTTTCTTACAGTTTGAGCAATTTATTTTCAGGGACTGAAATTAGTTTATGACCAATTCTATTAAGTTTGTTTCCCTATGAGAGTCAAGTACAATATTAACTTGTCAGCCATTAAATATGATGTGCCATTCACTGGTGAAATTAAATATTGACTGAAACTGTATTGGCAAACTTATTTATTCAGCTAGTTATACTTCTTTAACACATTATTTCACCCCTCTTGTCTTGTGCACACTAGGTTATCTTATTTTGCAAGCATTTTTGAACACTTGATGTCAGATTCTCTACCATCTACTGTGAACAATCCAACATGATTCTTGCTCGATGTCCTGAAAGTAGGTGACACAATTTTAGTACTGTAAAATCGTTTGCATCTTGAATGACACTTTATGCACATGCATCAAACTTACGCACATTGCAAATAATGCACTTGGAGACAATAATGTTGAATTTCAAATTCCTTCCGTTTAACCCATTTATGCCTAGCGTCCTGAAAAAAGGACATTGCAAACAGCGTAGACCCAGATGAGACGCCGCATAATGCGGCGTCTCATCAGGGTCTACACTGTTTGCTTAAACGAAATTCTGAAAGAAATATTCTAAAAATAGAAATAAATATACCAGACATCCCTAATTTTGGAAATAAATTTATCCAATTTTGAAGGATGGGAGAGTCCACTGGGCATAAATGGGTTAATCTCACTTTTCCACCAGCAAGACATGTTTACTAAAGCAGTTTCGTTGTTGACAGCCTTTTAGACCCTATATCTCTCCATTTATGTGCCCTTTAGGACATACTTTACATTAAGCTGTTGGTTTTGCCAATTTGTGAACAGACTTTGTCACTACCATAAAAATGCAGTCATAAGTCGAGA
The DNA here is from genome assembly GCF_020536995.1 of Dreissena polymorpha. Classification (NCBI taxonomy): domain Eukaryota; kingdom Metazoa; phylum Mollusca; class Bivalvia; order Myida; family Dreissenidae; genus Dreissena; species Dreissena polymorpha. Next base: position 30,172,352 of record NC_068364.1, read on the forward strand.
TATTTTTCCTCCAAAAATTGATTAAAATTATTATAGTCTCGTCTTATGAGATCGTTCATGAAAAAAAAATCGAGGTAAATTAATCCCGGCGTCGTCGCGGTAATGGTTGTTAAAGTTGTTGTCACAAAAACTCATTTACAGCGCAAAAAGTCTTATTTTAACTGATGTGAATTAATTAAATCATATTTGTCAACTTAACTTCTGCTTTATTTTGATAATTTAAACCAAAGTTTAATGTTAGCAAGAGTGTTTTTTTACTAGAATTGTAAACAAAGAGTTCGCAAAATTTGCACACTGTGTGAATTGACAGTTTGACGTCATCAAAGGAAAGCCGCTTCCTGTCTAAAGCAATAAAGCGACAAAATTCTCACCGACAAAATTGGCTTCCTTTGTCTAACAATCAACATGCTTAACCAATCGTATGTTTGTTCATTTATGGCAATCGTCCAATTGAATAATAGCACGTGCATAGCTCCGCCTTTCGAATCTTTTGCAGAGAATGGAGGATTATTACTGATTATCAAATTGCGAGGTAAACTATTTTAACTACTATAATATCGGGTTTGTTTAATATACTTAACATGTTAATCAATATAGTTGCGTCACAGAATCGGAAATAAATTTGATGGGGTCGCAATTTTATTGACGCTGATTTTCAGATTGTCTGTATTTTTTACCCGACTTATGAAGTCAACAAAAACAAAATGTCACATTTTCAAACCATTTTTAAACCCCTCGACTTATGCACGGGCAGACCTATGACTGAGTTTTTACGGTACCCTTCAGACTTAAAAACATATATTCCTCCCACACATGCTCATCGCATTATCGTTGTTGAGCAGATCGATTCAGTATGGTTTTATTTCGAATGAACATATATGGGAAAACCGGGCTTAATACATGTGTGTAAAAGGTCGTCCTATATTAGCATGTGTGGTCTGGAATTTTTCTTTAAAGAAAGTTTCTTTTTAACGAAAATCCAGTCATAGAAAAACAATTCATTAAGGTTGTGTATAACCTATGGTTGAGGGTTGTATGTGACCTATGGTTCAAGGTAGTATGTAACCTATGGTTCAGGGTTTTTTGTAACCTGTGGTTCAGAGTTGTATGTAACCAAGGTATTAAACTGGGTTTTCAAAAGATGTAGAGTTCATGATAAGTACTATTCCAGCCTGTTGTTTATGTCCTGATATACTTTTAGACTGAAGTATGAAATAATGTAAACTTACACCAGTATTTTATAAAAACAGACCAATATTAGAAGAGGAAATGCAAATATAACTGTGCAAGATGACAAATTACAACTAACAGAAATTTTAGCACAATCGATTTCTGTGCTGATGTATGTATAATCATTGTATCTCGCCGCCCAAGTCTTGTGTCTTGTCTTCAAGTCAGTAATAGGCAATCTTCTACTAAAGATGTCTGTAATTCAATTATTGTCCTATTCTGTAGCCTGATGAAAAGCGCTGGATATAGTGTAATCTAGCCGCTGCAAATTACTCCATAACAGAATTTGCGTATAACCCATAGAAATGACCACCCTATAATGTTCTCTTATGGCTGACAATCTGGCAAATGAAATTACATGGTACAATGACAGATATATGGGCAAAACATCATTCTATAAGGAACATCGTGCATGAAAGTGTATGGTCAATTAAATCAGCGATTTTCTTCCTTCCGTATAAAGTACCCGTAAAAGCTACTTATTTTCCTATGAAGGAAAACACTACAGATTTCCCAATTTCTGACTGAACAAATTCCCGATTTCTGACTAAAAAAAATCCCAATAGTACAATGTACAGTTTGTTAAATCCAAAATTGACTCAAAATTATAGCATTAACACTTGAATATTCAAATTTAACCCTTTTCCACTCAAAAGCAAAGTGAAAATAGCTATGTGGACACAGCCTAAAACCAGAACAGCCTGCGAGTCTGTTCAGGTTTTATGCTGATTGCTGCTCATCAGTATCTAAGGGTTGGAAATAAAGCCTTTAAAACTCAAATCTAGTAAGAAAGGTCTTTAATTAAATTTAACTTTCTATGGGACTACAAATGCGTAAAAATACCTATCTAAGTGGTAAAGGGTTAAAGAGTACTAATGTTTCTCAGACCTGAATGTAAGCATTGTTTGGTGAATATGGGCCGAACATAAATATTAGTCCAATGTATACAAAAGGCTGTTTTGTGGTTGAGTCTGACAAGCGTCCATGAATTATGGATGCAAATTGGTGTTTAAGAAGGTAGAACATGTAGATTGGTTGATGGTCAGAAAATTGCTTTTTTCCAAAATTTAAAATGCCAGGCTGTATAATTGTCTATTGATTAACAGTGAAGAGTATCATAGCATGTTCTCATTATAACCTGACATGTGAACCATGCATGTTACCACATTGAATGCAACAAAAGTAAATGATGATGATTATCGATCAATGACCAAATATTTGTACCATATTGCTGAGTCAGGAAAAACATTTTGCTTGCTTAACCCATTTATGCCTTGTGGTCTCACATATCCATCTAAATTGGATCAATTTATTTCCAAAATTAGGGATGTCTAGTATATTTATTTCTATATTTAGAATATTTTTTACATAAATTCCTTTAAGCAAACAGCGCAGACCCTGATGAGACGCCGCATAATGCGGCGTCTCATCTGGGTCTACGCTGTTTGCAATGTCCTTTTTTCAGGACGCTAGGCATGAATGGCTTAATGACATAATGCTTACATTTTTTAAAATCCATGTCCATTGTTTGAAAATTGTCATTCAACAAAACTGTAAACAAGTCCTTTTAATGTGCCTAACTCATGCACGTCAAGTGTCCTTCCAGATTAGCTAGTGTGTGCCATCGGAACACTGGCTTATCTTGGGCGGTGCTTTTGCTTCATAAGCTCGGCGTTTTCGGAGCAAACCCAAGGTGTTGTCATAGCCAGCTCGTCGTGTCGTCCGACATTCGCTTGGTGCTAAAACCTTAACATTTTGTTAAGGTTTTGAACATTAATTGCTCTAAAATCAAATTGCTTCCACCTACAACTTTGAAACTTCATATGTAGATGCACATTGATGAGTTCTACACGCCACACCCATTTTTAAGTCACTAGGTCAAAGGTCAAGGTCACTGTGACCTTAAAAAAAAACTTGAAATATAAACAGATGTTAACTAGGAGAAGTGCAGTGACCAAGAACCATAACTCTATATACTTTTTTTAAAATTATCTCCCCTTTTATATAATTTCAAAGTAAATTTTTTACCTGGAGCATAACTCTAAATCTACTAAAGGGATTTACTTGAAACTTGAACATGTAAAAGGTCAAGGTCACTGTGACCTTAAAAAAAAAAGTCTGACAAGCTTTCATTTATTCAAAACTGCACCCGTAGCAGAGCGTGGCAGATGTTATGCGGTGCTCTTGTTGTATTTACCTTTAAAGAAAGTTTCTTATTAGCTAAAATCCAGTTTTGGTTAAATAATTCCTACCAGATATTAGCCTGTTATAGGTCTGCACGGGCTTAAATGTGGGACGACACATTTCCATGCATGCATTAAGCCCCATTTTCCCAGATTGTGGCTCATATAAATTCTACAATTCCTGCTAAATCTTGAAGGTGTTTACATCATTGGAAGATGTTTGTTATCGATAAATGTTGTGGGAAGGTTTGAATGATAAAGTAATTGAGCTAAATAAAAGTAGACTTTTGTAGGTAATTGGTTGAAATAGATTATAGAAACAAGATGAAGATATGTAGATCCGTATCGATATGGTATCTTAGGTATAGATACGGGCAGCAATTTTTTTCTGCTTTACAAAGTACCTGTAAAAGGTACTATCCCGATTGAAGAAAAACTGTAACAATATTCCCTATAGCTGTATGAAAAACAATCATAAAATGAAGGAAAATTCTGTCAATTTCGATCAAAAAGTGGATAATCTGCAAGTGAATTAAAAAAATAGCACTGAAACACATTTCAAGCCAAAATGTGTGTAAATGAATATTTAATTTGGTTTGTGTAATTTATGCCAAGCAATTAAAAAGATCCATTATATCGATTTTGAAGATTTCACAATGCAAATTTTCCCAATTTCAAGTTTTTTCCCGCTTATTGTTCCAGCTTAGGCAGAAGGTGTTATCTGATTAGTATGTTCAGACTCTGTGGGCTAATCTGGAATGACACTTTACGAGGATTTATTGTGTCCAGTTTTCCCCTTCTCATTTGTCTTCAGATACAGATATTTAAATAAAGGTGAAAATTCTCATTTTCGAGTGAATACAGGTTTATTATCCCCGGCCATCGGCGGAGGGATATTGTTTTGGTGTTATCCGTCCTTCCGTCTTTCCATCCATCCGAGCCATATCTTGGAAGTGCTTTGGCGGATTTCATTGAAACTTGGTATGAGTATGTATATGGATAAGAGGATGATGCATGCCAAATGGCATTGTACACCATCTGTTAATAACAGAGTTATGGCCCTTTGTATTTTGAAAAAAATGCTTTTTTGAGTGTCATATGTAATACTTTTGTGTCCAGAAGCATATTGGCGGGGGATATCAATTCAACGAATTTGCTTGTCATACTCAGTTTTACCTTCCCTGGTATGTTTGAAAATTTCACATGTTTATTTGGAACTTTTTATTCTCTAAGTAAAAGAGGTTGAAAATTTACATTTTTCACCTGGATTTGTTTATTTGTAATTACCTCAGTTCAGACATTTTCGTAATCAGATTGCCATGAATCAAACCATTGGAGAGGATTTAGTGCTATCAATTCTGTTTGCTTCCACTTAGAAGAATCCCACCTGTAGATTTCAAACTACAATTTTTCTTTCTCAGATTTAATTCATTTTATACTGTACAATCATTATTATTTGTGCAACGTTTAAATTTTTTTACTTTTGTGGTTAGACCACAGATCCACAAATTTGAGATCGCAACCAATAATAAATTTATTGTATTTTTATGTCCCCCACCACTATAATAGTGGGGGACATATTGTTTTTGCCCTGTCTGTTGCTTTGTTTGTTTGTGTGTTTGTTTGTTTGCGCCAACTTTAACATTTGCCATAACTTTTGCAATATTGAAGATAGCAACTTCATATTTGGCATGCATGTGTATCTCATAGAGCTTCACATTTTGAGTGGTGAAAGGTCATGGTCATCCTTCAAGGTTTAAGGTCAAATATATAGCTTCAAAGTGGCGCAGAAGGGGACATAGTGTTTCTGAAAAACACATATCTTGTTTTGTTTAGTTTTTTGCCCAAATCGGAAATCCATGAATTTACATGACCATGATAACTCATTTTTTGAAAAATCACATAATTTCATGCCAACAATTATATAGAGGATATTTGTTGGATTCGGTGGATTATCGATTTTAATTCACGAGAGATCATAGAAAAAAATATTTTCGCCACGAGTGAAAATACATATTTTATATGATCACGAGTGAATTAAAATCGATAATCCACCGAACCAAACAAATTTTCTTTTTATTTAATACCTTTTTTCACAGTTTATATACATTGTTAAAGAGTTTAGCTAAAGAATTCCGTCATTGCGTCCAAACAATGACGTCATTTAACATAAACAGTGAAAATTATCGATAATTTTCACTGATAATTTTCATTGTTTGAAACAGTGAAATTATCAGTTTTAATTCACTGATATATCTCTATAAACCACAGGAAAGCATAAAATAAAATGATTGTACAGAATGCGATGCATATATTCTTCATATAGAAACTAAGAAATTTGTATGATTAGTTTGATCATATCTGTGAACTCGTGCAACATCATACAGCAGAATATTTCCTAAACATTTACATCATTATCAAATATAGTTGTCAACATTGTTTTCTGTTTAAACAGTATGTGTGTGATTGTTAACAAATGTTATGCATCTATAATCATAAAAGCATTCTCACAGTGTACATTTTAGGTATTTGACAAATTACATAGTTTGCTTGGTAAATAATACGTCACTGAGTGTGCTTTTGGCTGTAAGGTCGCACTTTGTGTGTACTATTCACACTTTGTGTGTTCTTTTCACACTTTGTGTGTACTATTCACACTTTGTTTGTGTGTACTATTCACACTTTCAAGGGCTGGTACATGTTCTTTGCTATGTCAGGTCACACTTTGTATGTTCTATTCACACTTTCCATGGACCATATATGCTCCTTGCTCTGTCAGATTATCATTAAGTGTGCTCTAGTCACACTTAACACACTCTTAGCTATTACATGTCACAATTTATGTGCTCTTCTTCTACTTAACATAGACTCTACAATTTTTTACCCTTGCAGTGTCCAATACCACCTTTATACACTGAAAATGGCCTGTACAAAAGTTTTCCAGGGTCATACCTCACTGTGGTCTGCTCCATTATAAGCTACAATTTACATGGATCCTGCGTTGTGTCAGGTCACAATTTGCATGCTCTAGTAACAACATGTTCACTGAGTGTTTGGATGCCACAATTTTCAAATGACCTTTGCTGTCTTGTTTACAATGACTTTATGGGCAACAACATGCAACAGCGCAATTAAAGTGTGAGGCCTGTTGAGTCTGTTTGCATCTGGTAATTATCTAATTGCCTCGGCTCTGGTAAAACTGGGCTTAATGCTTGTGCATAAAATGTTTTCCCAGATCAGCCTGTGCAGTCTGCACATGCTAATTAGGGATGACACTTTTTTTGCCTATATTGGATTTTAGTTTAGGGTATAAACCAAAGAGTATACAATGGCAAAAAAATTCCTGTCTCGGCATGGACGTCATCATCTTTTTTGTCAAGTGATTACTCCCTTTGACAAATGCCTGTTCTGAAAATTAAAAAATAATATGCTACCTGGAAAACTTGAAAGTGCAAGCGTGGGATAATAATTGCATGATGGCAGCATGACGTCAAATTGACTTACAAATATTCAGTTAAGCTTTGAGATTTGTAGTTATGAAAAGCATCACTGGAAAATTGTTGGATAATAAGAGGAATATATGGTTTGTGTCTTTTGATAACGTATTATATAAAATGTGATATGTAACATTCCAATACTTTTTTTTCAGTGAAATGAGTTGTCTGGATTATCAGCTAAAAATCTCAATTTGAAGAGAGAAGTATTTCTAAGAATATGTACAATGAAACAGTATGGGAATATCCCGTACTACAATAGATTTCCCTAGTACTGAAGAGATGCAAGTTGTCACCATTGATTTTATGCTAAGTCTAATATTACAATGAAATTGTTTGGGCACCTTCCATTCCAATTGTTTGCCTTTCTTTACAATTTCTTTAAGCATCTGAGCATTAGTTTTACGATGTCAACCTTACCACATGCACAAAGCTGCATTTTTCACCTTCAACCTTTTGCTGTGAGCATATATTTGAGTCGTGTTCTGAGAAAACTGGGCTTAATGCATGTGCGTAAAGTTTCGTCCCAGATTAGCCTGTGCAATCCGCACAGGCTAATCAGGGACGACACTTTCCGCTTTTATGACATTTTTGTTAAAATGAAGTCTCTTCTTAGCAAAAATCCAATTAAGGCGGAGAGTGTTGTCCCTGATAACCCTGCGCAGACTGCACAGGCTAATCTGGGGCGACACTTTATGCACATGCATCAAACCCCCTTTTCACATTTCATTAAATATTAAGCCCTGACCCCGTGTCATCAATTACTGCAACGACTGACACTAAGACCTATAGCTGTAATTGGTTCTTCCCCCAAATGGAATGAATATCGGCATTGAATTGCTTCCATTGACGTCATCCCCAAGATTTCTATTGATCCGGGTCTAGTAATGCTTTTACTAGCCCTTGTAGCAATGATGCTGTATCTGTGAGTAAATCTATGGGCAGTTGTGGCATTCTTGAACTCAGGCGATGTATGGCTGTTTCTTTCCTATTTCTAATAATTTAAAACAATAGTGTTTGATGTGGCTCATAAAAAATGGGTGTATGATTGAATTATCAAATAACAGTTTTGTGTGGGTGGGTGATTTCTTACACAATGGCTAGAGAATTATGAATGATGTACGGATTTTTTTTATATACGGTTACTGTGTCACACGTACATCTAATGTGTTACTCTGGGATTGTATTGTTCTTTTGATGAAGCTAAGCAAACATGTCTGATTTCTGATTACAAAAAATAATCAGAGTCCTGTGGAAACAAAATAAATTTTGAAAACAGTTCAAAATCAGTGAAAACAGTGACAGCTCATGATGATGATGAGGAGGAGAAGGATTGGTGATGATGATGATGATGATGATGATGATGATGATGATGATGTCGATGATGATGAGTGAGGATTGATGATGATGATGATGATGATGATGATGATGATGATGATGATGATGATGATGATGATGATGATGATGATGATGATGATGTCGATGATGATGAGTGAGGATTGATGATGATGATGATGATGATGATGATGATGATGATGGTGATGATGATGATGGTGATGATGATGATGGTGATGATGATGATGATGGTGATGATGATGATGATGATGATGATGATGATGATGATGATGATGATGATGATGATCATGATGATGATCATGATGATGATCATGATGATGATGATGATGATGATCATGATGATGATGATGATGATGATGGTGTTGTTGATGATGATGATGATGATGATGATGATGATGATGATGATGATGATGGTGATGATGATGATGATGATGATGATGGTGTTGATGATGATGATGATGATGATGATGGTGATGATGATGATGATGATGATGATGATGATGATGATGATGGTGATGATGATGATGATGATGTCGATGATGATGAGTGAGGATTGATGATGATGATCATGATGACGATGATGATGATGATGATGATGATGATGATGTCGATGATGATGAGTGAGGATTGATGATGATGATGATGATCATGATGATGATGATGATGATGATGATGATGATGATGATGATGATGTCGATGTCGATGATGATGAGTGAGGATTGATGATGATGATGATGATCATGATGATGATGATGATGATGATGATGATGTCGATGATGATGAGTGAGGATTGATGATGATGATGATGATCATGATGATGATGATGATGATGATGATGATGATGCAGTACTCACATTGGCTGTACAAATGCTTCTTACGGACATGAACAAATGACATGATTGATTGCTGAAACACTTGACATTTCAATCATGTGTACAGTTTGTTGGTCACCGAAATGAAGAAATGTCATCAAAAAATAATAAAAGAAGAAATACAGAAAGGATTGGAGAAATTGAGTGCATAACTATTATATCTGATATAAACAAAGTTTGAGCAATACAACAGTTTTGCACTAAAAACTCATGTAAACCATCAGTCCCCTACTTAATCCATTTAAGCCTAGAAGGCTGAGATTGCCATCCTTCTAAATAGGATCAATTTATTTCCAAAATCAGGGATGTCTAGTATATTTATTTCTATATTTAGAATGTTTCTTACAGAAATTCCTTTAAGCAAACAGCGCAGACCCTAATGAGACACCGCATCATGCGGCGTCTTATCTGGATCTACGCTGTTTGCCAAGGTCGTTTTTTCTAGACGCTAGGCATAAATGGGTTGAAATAACGGAGAATTATTGTGGAATATATCAACATCTGGCAATGTAAGATCAGGTCTAGACTGTTTGGATGCACTTCCAAATTAACCCATTTATGCCTAGTGGACTCTCCCATCCTTCTAAATTGGATCAATTTATTTCCAAAAGTAGGGGTGTCTGGTATATTATTTCTATATTTAGAATATTTCTTACAGAAATTTCTTTAAGCAAACAGCGCAGACCCAGATGAGACGCCGCATCATGCGGCGTCTCATCTGGGTCTACGCTGTTTGCAATGTCCTTTTTTCAGGACGCTAGGCATGAATGGGTTAAGTTGGCTTTGGAACATTAGACACATTCGCTATCTGTGCCCTGTCACGTAATACCAAACAATATAGAAATATTTACATTTGTTTATAATTCTGAAAGGTTGTTAGGTGTCTTGTGGTATTAAGGTTGTCAGGTGTCTTGTGGTATTAAGGTTGTTAGGTGTCTTGTGGTATTAAGGTTGTTAGGTGTCTTGTGGTATTAAGGTTGTTAGGTGTCTTGTGGTATTAAGGTTGTTAGGTGTCTTGTGGTATTAAGGTTGTTAGGTGTCTTGTGGTATGCTCACATACTCTTTCAGGAAGAAAGCAAAAAAATATCACAATAAAGAGAACACATACAGTAGTTCCTCATATATTTTAGCATGATGCTCTGTCAAACATGTGTTTAATGCATGTGCGTAAAGTGTCCTCCCAGATTAGCCTGTGCAGTCCACACAGGCTAATCAGGGATGACTTTTTCCGCCTAAACTTGATTTTAGCTAAGAATAGACTTTCTTGAAACGAAAAATATAATAAAAGCGGAAAGAGTCGTCCCTGGTTAGCATGTGCGGACTGCACAGGCTAATCTGGGATGACACATTATGCACTTGCATTAACCCTTTCAGTGCTGGAACCGAATTTAAAAGGCAGAAACGTGGCGTTTCATTAGGATCCAAACTGTTTGCTATTTTGACAGTATTCTTTGAAAAAATATCAAAGAAAATGCTAATTTTAGAAATTCAGCAGACAGCATTTAAGCAGACGACAAATTTCCCAGCATGCAAAGGGTTAAACCTCCTGTTTACAGAGCATGGCCCATTCATGTATGATTTTGGATCTTGACTTCTTGAAAAGGCTCAAACATGAGTACAGTATCCTCATGGAGAGCTTTTGAGATTGCATTTTGTCGTTTATTATCCCCCGCCAGAGGCGGAGGGATATTGTTTTGGCGTTGTCTGTTCGTCCGTCTTTCCGTCTGTCCGTCAGGCACTTTTGTGTCCGGAGGCATATCTTGGGAGTGCTTTGGCGGATTTCATTGAAACTTGGTATGAGTATATATATATATGGATAAGAGGATGATGCCTGCCAAATGGCATTGTAAACCATCTGTTAATAATGGAGTTATGGCCCTTTGTATCTTGAAAAAATGCTTTTTTGTGTCCGGAGCCATATCTTGGCAGTGCTTTGGGGGATTTCATTGAAACTTGGTATGATTATATATATATGGATAAGAGGATGATGCATGCCAAATGACATTGTACGCCATCAAATAATAACGGAGTTATGGCCCTTTGTATCTTAAAAAAATGCTTTTTTGAGTGTCAAATATAACACTTTTGTGTCCAGAAGCATATTGGGGGGGGGGGGGGGGGATATCAATTCAATGAATTTGCTTGTTCTTTGTTAGTTGTGCTTAATCAACAATTTCCTTGTTAACAATCTTGATGCAACATTTATTGTCTAACCTTGTATTTGTCTTATGATCGTTATCTTCCTGCAACTTCTCTAGAACCTCTAGATCATTTTTTCCAATTATTCCCAATCGGCCACTGGTTCATGTGGAATAAAAACATTTGGGTCACTAGGTCAATTTTACCCTTTTCTACTTAGATACGTATTTTGACGCATTTGTAGTCCCTTAGAAAGTGTCATTTTATAAAATACCTTTGTTACTGAATTCAAGTGTTAAAGGCTTCATTTCCAACCTTAACCCTTTCAGTGTGAGAAAGGGTTAATAAAAGCGGAAAGAGTCATCCCAGGTTAGCATGTGCGGACTGCACAGGCTAATCTGGGATGACACATTATGCACTTGCATTAACCCTTTCAGTGTGAGAACCGAATTTTGAAGGCCTTTGCAAACAGTTTGGATCCAGATGAGACGCCACAGAACGTAGTGTCTCATCAGGATCCAAACTGTTTGCAATTCTGATTATATTCTTTGAAAAAAATCGAAAAAAATGCTAATTTTAGAAATTCAGCAGACGACATTTTAGCAGACGACAAATTTCCCAGCATGCAAAGGGTTAAGTTAATGATGAGCAGCAACCAGCATAAAACCTGAACAGACTGTGAGTTACTTGCAGGCTGTTCTGGTTTTATGCTGGTTGTACATGGCTATTCTCACTTTGGGGGAAAGGGTTAAAGAAAAAGATTGTAATCATTTAGGATGTCACAATTATTGTCAAATCTAAATGAAACTTGGTCACAACATTTTTCCTCAATAATATTTGTTCCATATTAGAAATTGTGTCATGTTGGGTCAAAATCTATGGCATTGGGTCAAATAAAAGAAACAATTGTGCATACTCTAGAGGCGCCATTGATTGCCAAATCTTCATAAACTTGGTCAAAAGGTTTGTCCCAATGATAATTGGGCCAAGTTTCAAGCTGGGTCACATTGGTTCAAAAACAAGGTTCCTAGGTCAAGTTAAAGAAAACACTTTTGAATACCCGAGATGCCATATTTAGTGCCCAATATATGTGTAACTCGAGTTCAAAACTGGGTACATGAGGTAAAAAAGGTCACTGGGTAAAATTAAAGTAAAAACTTGTTAACACTCTTGTTAGGATTCACATGTATAGTCTAATCTTCATGTAACTTGTTCAAAACATTTGTCCCAATGATATCTCAGCAAAGTTTGAAACAGGGTACATGGGGTCATAAACTTTAAGTAACTAGGTCAAATTAAAGAGAAAGCTTTTGAACACTTGGGGCTACATTTTTTACACTTTCCGCTTTAATGGTATTTTTAGTTTCAAGGAAGTCCCTCCTTACAGAAAATCAAGTTTAGGCGGAAAGTGTCGTCCCTGATTAGCCTGTGCGGACTGCACAGGCTAATCAGGGACGACACTTTACGCACATAAATTAAGCCCAGTTTTCTCAGAACAAGACACATAATATTATTATGTGTTAGAAGCACAAATATGAGTTAATATTTCTTGAGGATTCATTTTCATTATTATTTTGCATTGTACATGTTCATTCATTTGCTGAATTCATGACTCTTTGTGAAAGGGTAAGGGTATTTTTAGCAGAAGCAACAACTGCAGTTAAATTGTTTACTATGACGATTTATTGGATCATTAAGCACATGCTGTCTTGTAATGGTGTAATAGCAGTCTCTTAATCACTTTGAAATGCATCTTTTATGACGTAAGCACATTCAAAATACTGTGAAATTAAAGTGCTTTTTGGCTCCATCGCAGACAACCGTCTGCAAGCAGACGTATGTAATGTGTCTTATGAATGTAAACATGGTTAAATAACCTTATTTGAATGTAGTTGATGACATAATCTGCTTTTTGCGAAGAAAATAAGTGCCATTAACCATTTCAGTGCGGGAACCAAATTTTAAAGGCCTTTGCAAACAGTTTGGATCCAGATGAGACGCCACAGAACGGGGCGTCTCATCAGGATCCAAACTGTTTGCTATTCTGATAGTATTCTTTGAAAAAATAATCGAAGAAAATGCTAATTTTAGAAATTCAGCAGACGACATTTAAGCAGACGACAAATTTCCCAGCATGCAAAGGGTTAAACGAAGCTACTGAGCAGAATGTTTTGTTTCAATTTTGTGTGTATTCTGAAACCTCCATACATGTACACTCAGTACAGAAGAGCAGTCCACTAGATTCTACCCATAATGAAATATTTTTCACACATATGTGTTGTAGGCTCATAGGATAGGGTCAAGGTCAAACATATTAAGAGGTGATTGGTTAACCCTTTGCATGCTGGGTAATTTGTCTTCTGCTAAAATGTCGTCTGCTGAATTTCTAAAATTAGCATTTTCTTAGATTTTTTCAAAGTCCTATCAGAATAGCAAACAGTTTGGATCCTGATGAGACGCCACATATGTGGCGTCTCATCAGGATCCAAACTGTTTGCAAAGGCCTTCAAAATTCGGTTCCCGCACTGAAAGGGTTAAATATGAAGACATAAACACATTTTTTACTTCCAGTCCTACACACATTTGAAGTACTGAACAGATGTTTATATTTGTATTCATGACCTTAGTTACTGTGGGATGCACATGACCAATGCTTGTGTGTCAAAGGTCAAGGTTACATTCTGAACATTGTTGACACATATTCTTCAAAACATCCATGTATGGCAGGTGCAAATGTTTATAATTGACTTATGATTCTTGAAGTGAACAATAGATATTGTCAAGTAGTTCTTTTATTGACCATATTATATTTTGTCTGATTTTTGCTAAGTTGGCATAATTGTCTGCAAAAGCAAATAATTGCATTTGTTGAATTGCATGTGTAATGAAAGGGAAGAATGATACTGCATGCTTTTGACTTAAGTAGCTATGGATGGTAACTAAATTATGTCTTGTTATGGGAAAATTGGGCTTAATGCATGTGTGTAAAGTGTCATCCCAGATTAGCCTGTGCAGTCAGCACAGGCTTATCTGGGACGACACTTTCAGATTCAGCTAGATTTTTTTAAAGAAGAGACTTCCTTTAATAAAAATGCCATGAAAGTGGAAAGTGTTGTCCCTCGTTCATCTGTGCAAACTGCACAGGCTAATCTTGGATCACACTTTACACACATTAATGTGGCCCCCCCCCCCCCTGATAGGCTAGGCTTATTAATGTATTCATTAAATATTCTTCCTTATCCAAATGTTGTTATACCCAACACAAAAGAATTGTATGATAACAGTTAACAGACACTGCACCTAAATCAAATAACGCTATCAATCACTGGATAGCAGCAATATCTTGTCTTTGCGACAGTTGAAGGGCCATTATTCATTACCAGTTGCAACAAAAGCCACCCAGTCATTGCTGACCAAACATTTTCTTTCATACTCCCAAACATTTTGGCAAATGTTTAAAGCTCTTTCCTTCCATTCTGTAAGATTAAGCCTCAGCTTTTGACAATGGTCGGTTTTACTTTAAAACGGTGGTAATAAGTGATTTTATTATTCTGTCAATATTTATTAATTTCTGTTTAATTGTATTATTGATTGATACTCTTATTGGTATGTCCTTCCACTCAAGTGAGTTATCAAGGTTTACCTCCCACTCAACTGAGTTGTCAGAGTTTTCCTCCCACTCAAGTGAGTTTTCAAGATTTACCTTCCACTCAAGCGAGTTTTCAAGGTTTGCCTCCCACTCAAGTGAGTTTTCAAGGTTTACCTCCCACTCAATTGAGTTGTCAGAGTTTACCTCACACTCAAGTAAGTTTTCAAGATTTACCTTCCACTCAAGTGAGTTTTCAGGGTTTACCTCCCACTCAAGTGAGTTCTCAAGGTTTACCTCCCACTCAAGTGAGTTTTCAGGGTTTAACTCCCACTCAAGTGAGTTCTGAGGGTTTACCTCCCACTCAATTGAGTTTTCAGGGTTTACCTCCCTCTCCAGTGAGGTCTCAGGGTTAACCTCCCACTGAAGTGAGATTTTAGCTCACCTGATTGCTCAGGTGAGCTTTTGGGAGCGGTCTTTGTCCGTTGTACGTCCGTCCGCTGTCTGTCCGTCCACATTTGGTTGTAAACACTCTAGCATTCACATTTCTCAAGCATTCTTTATCAAAGTTGTTGAGAAGCTATATGGCCACAAGATCTCAGTCAAGTTTGATAATGAGCAAAATAGCATAATAAATGACAAATTATTGCCCTTAGATTGTCAAAATCTTCATTATATTAAACAAAATCCCTGAAAACACTCTAGAGGTCACAATTTTGTTTCAGATTTTATGAATCTTGGTCATAATATTTATTTTTGTAAGCAAAGTTTGATCATGAGGGGTAAAAATATAAGTCACCACGTCAAATCTTGCAGAACCTTGTAAACACTCCATACGCCAGAGTTTTGGCTCAAGAATGATGAAACTTGACCAGGATGTTTGTCTGGTCAATATCTAGGTCATGCAAGTTTGACGTTTGATAAAGATTGAATGAAGCGACTCCTCTCAGATGAGCAAACTATGGCCATCTTGGACCTCTTCAGGGTTTATCTCCCACTCAAGTGAGGTCTCAGGGTTTACCTTCCACTCAAGTGAGTTTTCAGGGTTTACCTTTCACTCAAGTGAGTTTTCAGGGTTTACCTTCCACTCAAGTGAGTTTTCAGGGTTTACCTCCCACTCAAGTGAGTTTTCAAGGTTTACCTCCATCTCAATTGAGTTGTCAGAGTTTACCTCACACTCAAGTAAGTTTTCAAGATTTACCTTCCATTCAAGTGAGTTTTCAATGTTTACCTCCCACTCAAGTGAGTTCTCAAGGTTTACCTCCCACACAAGTGAGTTTTCAGGGTTTAACTCCCACTCAAGTGAGTTCTCAGGGTTTACCTCCCACTCAATTGAGTTTTCAGGGATTACCTCCCTCTCCAGTGAGGTCTCAGGGTTATCCTTCCACTCAGTCTGCACAGGCTTACCTGTGACAACACTTCGGATTTAATGAAATGTGTGTTAAGTCTCTGTTAAACAAAAATAAAGTCCAGCTGGTGGAAAGTGTCCACCCTCATTAGCCTGTGCAGAAGGCAGATAGGGTCAAGGTCAAACATATTAACCCTTTGCATGCTGGGTAATTTGTCTTCTGCTAAAATGTCGTCTGCTGAATTTGTAAAATAAGCATTTTCTTTGATTTTTTTCAAAGAATACTATCAGAATAGCAAACAGTTTGGATCCTGATGAGACGCCACCTTCTGTGGCGTCTCATCAGGATCCAAACTGTTTGCAAAGGCCTTCAAAAATCGGTTCCCGCACTGAAAGGGTTAATGCACAAATGTCAAGCTTGTCTCATCTAGTTATTACAATAAAGGGTTTTACATGTTTACTAAGGACTTTTTACATGTCATTAACTTTGAGTGCCTTTGTAATTCTGGACTGATACACAATATAATGACAAAAAGATGTTGCACTTTGGAAGATCATCCCTTGTAATGACTTTACCATCACTATTCTCAGGATTGACTTCTCTATAACAATATTTTAGTGAGTCTATTTACATTTATAGTGATTTCATTTCCTAGCCAGACAAATTGGGCAGACTTTGTGAGGCCTATGAAATCTTTACATTACATGAGAGAGATTGGGTTACTTTATATTGATACATTATTTTAGGCGACATAATGTATATATTATCAGACTATATAACTATTAATAATTATATGATATGATATGCTATATACATTGTATGCATATGTCTTACATGTTCTGCTCATTTATAATATATTATTAATTAACACATCTCTGTCACAACAATTGGATGATTATTGAACAATTGTATGTTGGGCCAAAGACCTTGCATTACAACTAACCATAGGTTATCTTATATTGTTCATTAAAACATTTTAGTAGAATATGATTTAGTATGAATTATTATTATACTAATAATTTTTAGCATGATAAGCACGAGTTCACAAATATATTTATAAATAATACAAGTAATGAACCCTGGGTTTTGTTGAATACGACTTTGTTTTGTATGAATAATAATAATAATAATAATTAATATTATTATTATATAATGATAATACAAATATGCAATACGAACAAGGTTTCAAAGATGAATTCAGTTGGCACTCAGTAATATTCTATATATTAATAATAATATGAATACATGAATTAATAATTAGTAAAAATAAAACATCACTTATTACTACTGAACCAAAGTGAAACTTATATGTAACTTTTGGCAAAAACTGTTGTTTAATCATACAGAATGAATGAAGAGCGCTTCAAACATGTTGCCAAAACCGTGGAAGTATAAAAGATGTTGTTTGAGCAGCCATGATTGGGAGGCTTTTTGTTGTGACTGGTCATGAATAATGGCTGTTCCACTGTTGCAAAGACAAGATATTGCTACTTTCCAGTGATTGATGGCGTTATTTGATTTAGGTGCAGTGTCTGTTTTAACTGTAATTGTACAATCCTTCATGTGGGGGTTACAATACATTTGGATCACTGAGAATATTTAACCCTTTCAGTGCGGGAACTGAATTTTGAAGGACTTTGCAAACAGTTTGGATCCAGATGAGACGCCACAAAATGTGGCGTCTGATCATGATCCAAACTGTTTGCTATTCTGATAGTGGTCTTTGAAAAAAAAATCGAAGAAAATGCTAATTTTAGAAATTCAGCAGACAAAATTTTAGCAGACGACAAATTTCCCAGCATGCAAAGGGTTAAAGACTTCATAATTGAGACTGGATCCAATACATGAAAATCAATATAAAGTATGTCTTATATTTAAACAAATTAAAGAACTTAATATTATATATTAATATATATTATATTTTTAACCAGGTTTTCCGAAGGAAAAAACTGGTTATTAGATTGGCGAATGCGGGCGGGCTGGCTGGCTGCCTGGCTGCTGGCGGGCTGGCTGGCGGGCTGGCGGGCGGGCGGAACAAGCTTGTCCGGGCCATAACTATGTCGTTCATTGTCAGATTTTAAAATCATTTGGCACATTTGTTCACCATCATTGGACGGTGTGTCGCGTGAAATAATTACGTCGATATCTCCAAGGTCAAGGTCACACTTTGAGTTCAAAGGTTAAAAATGGCCATAAATGAGCTTGTCCTGGCCATAACTATGTCATTCATTGTGAGATTTTAAAATCATTTGGCACATTTGTTCACCATCATGGGACGGTGTGTCGCACGAAAGAATCACGTCAATATATCCAATGTCAAGGTCGCCACGACTAAAAATAGATTTAAAAAAAAAAAAAAACTTACAAAGGGGGTTAATTTTGTTTGTTCATTTCAAAAGTTCAGTTTGAGTTTTCTCCCTTTATCACATTTTTTTTCACAATGAAAACCTGGTTTTGTGACAATTTTGTCCCTTGTATTTTATTATATTAATGTATGTATAATATATTATTCTTAATATTAAGAAATAATATTTGTATGTTTGTTGTTTTGTCTGCGAGTAACTGTTCACGTTTTATGCTGTTTGCTGCTCATCACAATCTTAGGGTTGGATATTACTCAAAGGCTGTTCTGGTTTTATACTGTTTGCACATAGCCATTTTTATGTCCCCTAGTCTATACTGGGGGACATATTGTTTTTGCTCTGTCTGTTTGTTGGTTAGTGCGTTAAACTTTAACATTGGCCATAACTTTTGCAATATTGAAGATAGCAACTTAATATCAATGGCATGCATGTGTATTTCATGGAGCTGCACATTTTGAGTGTTGAAGGTCAAAGTCAAGGTAATCCTTCAAGGTCAAAGGTCAAATAAAAGTGGGGGACATAGTGTTTCACAAACACATCTTCACTATGCCTCTGAGTGGGAAAGGGTTAATTTAACATGTTCCTGGTTTTGCAGATTGCCAGAAAACCACTGCCATTGGTAGCATAGACAGTTGCATGTATTACAGTTTTAATGAATTTTTTTTTCCTGCAAACCTATATTCCAAAATATTAAAACTACAGCAGGTATTACAGTGATTACTTTCACTTTATTCCTAGTAGTTTACTCAAAGCGAATCAAAATTACACGATTTCTGTTAAAAAATGGACATTCTTTTTTAGCCGGATTTTTTTCGAAAAAATCTCAGCTTATAGATTGATGTTGTCGGGCGGGCGGGGGGGCGGGCGGGCGGGCGGGGTGGCGGCGTGCTCGAAAATGTTAAAGTTCTTATTTCATGGTATAACTTTGGTATGCTTGGACCTAGAGTCTTCAAACTTGACATGAAGGTTGGCCAGGATTAACAGATGACCACTGGTCATTTCAAGGTCATTCATTTGAAGGTCAAGGTCACTGTGACCTTCAATATAAAAAATGTTAAAGTTGTTATAACTTTGGTATGCTTGGACCTAGAGTCTTGAAACTTGACATGAAGGTTGGCCATAACTAGTTAGTAACCACTGGTCATTTCAAGGTCATTCATTTGAAGGTCAAGGTCACTGTGACCTTGAATGTAAAAATGTTAAAGTTGTTATAACTTTGGTATGCTTGGACCTAGAGTCTTGAAACTTGACATGAAGGTTGGCCAGAACTAGTAAGTAACCACTGGACATTTCAAGGTCATTCATTTGAAGGTCAAGGTCACTGTGACCTTGAATGTAAAAATGTTAAAGTTGTTATAACTTTGGTATGCTTGGACCTAGAGTCTTGAAACTTGACATGAAGGTTGGCCAGAACTAGTAAGTAACCACTGGACATTTCAAGGTCATTCATTTGAAGGTCAAGGTCACTGTGACCTTGAATGTAAAAATGTTAAAGTTATTTCATGTTATAACTTTGGTATGCTTGTACCTAGAGTCTTCAAACTTGAAATAAAGATTGGCCAGTACTAGAAGATGACCACTGGTCATTTCAATGTCATTCATTTGAAGGTCAAGGTCACTGTGACCTTAAATGTAAAAATGTTAAAATTGTTATAACTTTGGTATGCTTGGACATAGAGTCTTCAAACTTGACATGAAGGTTTGCAAGCACACTTAGATGACCACTGGTCATTTCAAGGTCATTCATTCTAAGGTCAAGGTCACTGTGACCTTGAATGTAAAAATGTCTGGATTTCTGTGTAGGTATGTGAAAGCAAAACAATAAATAGTATTATTTCATCTAAGTTTATTTTCTTACATTTGATAATGAAATTGATGGAAACTTCAAACAATATGTTACTAATTTGCTAATAAAAAAATTGAGATCAAACTTTCCTAATTGTCAATTCAAGTTCATATTTGTGACCTTAAATGTTATTGTTGTTCATGTATATGCATGCATTCAAAACATAACACAAGGTTTGCTCATGCCTTGAAAAGTACTTACATTTCATTTTGACCTTTGAACAATATTTCAGTAATTTAAGTATTGCATTGACAAAAACACGAAAGGTACTTTCCTGTCATTTAAATAAAAAATCCGGCTTCAATGCGGTCATCTCCGACCGCGGAACTCTTGTGTGTTCTTTTTCTCGACCAATTTGTTCAAAGCATTCAAAAAAAGAATAGATTTCCGAAACGTATTATTTTGTTAAAAAAATACATTTCATGTAACCTATACGGAAACATTTGATCATATTTTTCCTCTAAAATAGGAAACTAAGATACGTTTTCCTTTAGGATTTCTTGGAATGCTAGCTAGCCCCTGTGTTCACAAAACATATGTAAATTGGACGGTCTCCCAGAAGAACTGTGTGTGAATACAGAGTGAAAGTCTTGGACAGTCTGTAAACCATTTTCACGATTTTCTCCATACTTTTTTGTCATGGGTTAACTCCCATGGGTAGTATGTTTCTGCTGGAAGGTTACAGTATACTAAATAATGGAGATGTGCCATGCTATACTCTCAAACAAATCATCTTGATTTACTGGGCAACATGTTTTTAGCTTGACATTTGTTTTGTTATTTTTTCTGGACCTGTGCAGGGAGACCATTGATGTCCTCCAACATATCACTGTACATATTTTAAAGGGACCTTTTCACAGATTTTGGCATGTTTTGAAGTTTGTCATTAAATGCTTTCTATTGATAAATGTAAACATTGGATCTAAAAAGCTCCAGTAAAAAATCAAGAATAAAAGTAAAAAAAAAGAAAAAAGGAAACTTCAACAGGACTTGAAACACTGACCCCTGGAGTCCTTGAGTTTAAAGTCTCCCGCTTTGACCACTCGACCATCCGTACTCATGCTAATAGCGGATGTACTTTTTACTTAAATCCTCGTAGTTTCCCAAAATATAACGACAACAACAAAACTTTCCAAATTATTCAATCGTTTCGCGTTGCAACGCTTTATAATTTTCAGGTTTTCAAATCGTCAAAAGATGTATATAATGGATATTTTAGAGCATGGTTAATGTTCAGTACTACTATTTCCTCACAAATATCATAATTAACGGGAAAATTTGAGAATCTGAAACAACTTTTTTAAATTTTGTTAATTTACCAAAACGTGAAAACGCCCCTTTAAGATTGGAGACTACAGCGGGGAAACTTGCATGGAGGTGGAGTACAATCAACCAAATATTAGCTGGAAAAGAACCCTGAAAAATCAGAAAACTTGTATTTGTTTCAAGTTTTTTCTTACATACAGCATGACTTACCTTTTTATGCCCACGCTAGTGTGGCAATTATAAGTTGGACTGTGAGTCCTTTCGTCAGTCCGTCGGTCTGTACATCCATCTGGCATTCTGTTTCGGGATTTTTTTCTAAACACTTCGAGATATTTACCTGAATTGTTGGAGTATGAGTCTACCTACATGACTTGCAGAACCAGTTTGAGTTTTGTTCTGATCCATTGAGTTTTGATGAAGTTTGGAGCCTTGGACTTTTGTATCAGTTTTCGCTAAAATAACACTTCCAGAATGTTCAATTGGGATATAGCTGCTGTGTTGCTTCAAAGTGCAGTATGAGGCATTGTGTTTCACAAACACAGCTCTTGTTAATTGTGTAAAATCCGTAAATGCATTCAGTTTAGAATGCTCAGAGAAAAAACATAGTATCTGTTATTTTTCCTGAATTTTAGGTGACATTTTTGTTTTGTTAGAGGGGGGTGTGATGTGTGAGGTCTTATTATCCCCGCCCAAATTTTTTCGGAGGGGATATAGTTATTGGTCCTGTCTGTCCGTCCGTCTGTCCGTCAGGCCGAAACTTTGTCCGGAGCATAACTCCAAATCTATTCAATGGATTTACTTTAAACTTATCATATAAACAGATGGCAACTATGAGAAGTGCAGTGACCAAGAACCACAACTCTATCTACCTTAGTTTTTTTAATTATCTCCCCTTTTATATAATTTTTAAGTAAATTTTTGTCCGGAGCAAAACTCTAAATCTACTAAAGGGATTTACTTGAAACTTGAAATATAAACAGATGGCAAGTAGGAAAAGTGCAGTGACTAAGAACCATAGCTATATCTACCTTAGTTTTTTAATTATCTCCCCTTTTATATAATTTTAAAGTAAATTTTTGTCCGGAGCATAACTCTAAATCTACTGAAGGGATTTACTTGAAACTTGAAATGTAAACAGATGGCAAGTAGGAGAAGTGCAGTGACTAAGAACCATAACTCTATCTACCTTAGTGTTTGAATTATCTCCCTTTATTTAATTTCAAAGTAAATTTTTGCCCAGAGCATAATGAATTATCTCCCTTTAATTTTTTTTACAAATATTATTCTACTCTCTAAAACAAATGTTGTCATACAAGCAAACACATTTCAGCGGGGATTTGGCACTACTGTGACAAGCTCTTGTTTCATTATAATTTGCACCGCTGGTTGATTCAAAGTTATTAAAGTTAGCACAGTCAATGAGCATTTTTTATTATTAAAATGTTTACATCATTTAATTTAATTATTAAAAAAAAGTTTTATCATGTACACCTTACACTGTTTTATTAAATCAATCAAATTGTGGTTTAAATAGTGTTTTATTTAATAATAAAAAAGAAAAAAAAAAGAGCGAATTACAATTCAGCTTGAAATTTTTTTTTATATAAAATATGCCTTAAAAAATAATTACCAGATTACGATTAAGATTAAATAAATCAAATTTTAATCAAATTAAGCCTTAAAGATGGATAAATTTGCAACAGTTTTTAAAAAAAATCATGAATCTTATTTCCAAAATATTATCGATAAAATTGCCAATTTCATGAAATATTATGATATTTTAATTTATGAGAATACAAATAGATCAATTAAAAGGCTTAAAAGATGAGGAATAAAAATCCATGCTTAAAGGGGACTTGCAATGAGCCCCATGGCAAAACAGGGCTAAATGCATGTGTGTCAAGTTTTGTGCCAGATGAGCCTGTGCAGTGTACACAGGCTAATCGGGTATGACACTTCCTATAGACTGAATCTTTGTTAAGAAGAGATTTTCTTTAAGCGAAAAATGCCATTAAAGCAGAAAGGGTTTTCCCTAATAAGCCTGTGTGAACTGCACAGGCTAATATGGGATGACTGTTTATACACATGCATTAAGCCTTGTCTTTTCAGCCGGCCGCCAAATTAAATCATAATCAAAAGATTGAAAATTGTGCTATTGAAACATGCAAAATTAGTCTAACATGGTACTTTTGTACATTTTTCTACAGACAAAATTATTATTGTAATACACTTAAAATAACAATTGAATAAATCCTGTAGATGAAACCAGCATAGTACAATTATATTCTTCATGATCATTTTGATCGCAAAACATGTATCATATGTTATTTAATATGCCTAAACTATGATTGGCTAGCAAAAAATGTAAGAAAACTATAATCTCTAAAAAAACTGATATCAAAATGTTCCTTGCTTTGTTTGTTAGAATAACACTTAACCCTTTCAGTGCTGGGACCGAATTTTGAAGGCCTTTACAAACAGTTTGGATCCAGATGAGACGCCACAGAACGTGGCGTCTCATCAGGATCCAAACTGTTTGCTATTCTGATAGTATTCTTTAAAAAAAATCGAAGAAATGGCTAATTTTAGAAATTCAGCAGACGATATTTTAGCAGATGACAAATTTCCCAGCATGCAAAGGGTTAAGTTGAGAAGAAGGTACTTGGTCAAATAATTACACCGTATTTTTAAACATAGCCCCTTTAAAACATCAAAGCAAATCGTAATAGCTGCCAAATCGAAATTACTAACTTTACCAGGTATATAAAGTCATTTCTCGTCATAAAATAACTAATTGAATAAGCCTGCAATAAGTTTATTGGGAAATATAACTTCAATAAGAACGATCAAATATTGACAATTTATTTTTTCTGTCTGTTAATTTAAAATCATGCTAAGTGTTTCTTTCTTAAAGTGATGGTAGAATCTCTATTGTGTTCAATTTCTTTGATTAAACAGATAATTATAAGGACAAGGTTTGACATTTTCTATTAGAGAATATTAGATTTTTAGGGCATTGAATATATATTGGCACAGCTGACTTTTTTTGTTTTGATTGAATACTTTCTTAAATATTACTATAAAACAAATGTGGGTCACAGATTTTGAAATGTATGTAGTTCTTTTGAAAATAATAATCGAGAATATAATGCATAAAACACTAATTATAAAACAGGAATTTTAATGTATGAGTTGTGTTTTAAATTTTTTTATCAAAGACTTCAATTGATTAAAAGAGGAAAAAAAGAAAGTAGTGAGTGTTAATGGTTGGGTGTGAGTTATTTTCTATACTGTTGAAATGGTTTCAGTTAGACGTCAATCAGAAATCAACATTTTTATAAATATATAAACATCATAATCAGTCAGTGTTTAACAATTTGAATGTTTGGCGAAAGTGTTTAAATGGACATCGGCCTAAAAACAAATCTCAATGGTTTGTACACCCGCCAGATGTGAATTTGTGTTAACCCGAGAGAACTGCCGTAAAAGTATTAACATACTTCAACACCAGCGAAAAAATGACATAGCAAATGAAAGTGATAGTATTTTTGGACAAAGTGCAAAAAGGAATATAAAATATGCCCATGATTGCTCAGTTCGTAATGGGACAAATCGACGCCCTACAATAGTGACCCTAGAGTTGAAAGAATTGGGGGCGTTGGCCCCTAGTTACAATGGGATGGCGTTCCAAGCGACCAAGATAAATGCGGACTTGAAAAAACTCACGCCGGCACCGGACCGGCCTAGGATTTTTATGTCGAATAAATCGAGCAAAGTTGTTGTCGTGTTTCCTAACGGGGATGTAGTCGAAGGTGAGTGGAGAATATTGTTTAATTTAATTTATTTTGAAATGATTTTGGTTTAAAATAATTGGGAAAGTCGGATCATTTTCTTGATCCTTAAAAAAGGAATGTAAGATAGGCAACGTATTTGTATGTCTATTATAAATCGAGTAAAGTTGTTGTCGTGTTTCCGAATGGAGATGTATTTGAAGGTGAGTTGAATAATGGTTTTATTTTGTTTGTTTGTAAATTTGTTTGGTTCAAACAAAGTGAGAAAGTAAGAGCATTATTTTAAATTCAAGCAAGTCGAAGGTAAGTTGAAATAAACGTTTGATTAAGTTCTATTGTGAATTGGTTTGGTTCAATAAACTGCAAAAGTAAGAGCATTTATTAAATTCTACCCTCTACAACACAGATATGCTTTTTGACATGTTTGTAGTCTCTTAAAAAATTAAATAAAGTGTAAAGACTTTTTTTTAAAGATTCAAGTTTTAAAGGTTTCATTTCAAACCATAAGATGAGTAGCAAACAGCGTAAAACCTGACAAGACTGAGACTCTGTTACTTGCAGGCTGTCCTGGTTTTATACTGGTGGCATATAACCATTTTCAGTTTATTTCAGTGGAAAAGGATCTGTATTGTAAATTTGTTTCCTTCAAATAAAGTGAGAAAGTAAGAGCTGTTATTACATGCTTGGAAGTAAAATGTAGATAGTCAGGGTGTATTGTATATTTTGAAGCACTGATGAACATATGCATAGTCTTACGTACTAACGATTTAAAAAATATTCTCGATCAGAAAAAAATATATAATCCCTCTCCTCCTGTTTTGGTTGAGATTAATTCACATTTTACTAATATATGCTGTAATCAAAGCTTTTTCACTCTATAAAAAAATGTTGATGGACATTTTTTCTCAGATTTGGATTTCATGTGTTTTGGTGCGTGTTTAATACATGTTGACATCTTACATGCAAGCAACTTTGGTATATGGCAAGTGTTAAAAAATCCTATGATCCAACACTGTACAAAACAAACACTAAGGCTGCCAAGAATGAGGACAAAAAGGACACATTTGCACAAATATTTACAAAGCGTCATCAATCTTTCTGTAAATAGGGGCATGGGGACCAATCAATGTCGGGAAATAAACGTCCACAATCCTACACCAAACCAAGATGGCCGCCCAGGGACTTGGCTTGTGTCTCCGATCCAGCCTCACATGTGTCAAACGGTCATAATCATTCCAAATATGCCTTCGATCATAAAATGTTTATATTCGGAGAAATATTTACGACCGACAGAGGCACGGGAAATAAATCATCCATCAAAGCTTCTTACTTTTATTGGGGGTGAATATTGTTTTATGGTTAACATAAATGAGCTTTAATGCTTCCATATTTAAGTGAGCAATTTTTTAGATTTTCAGCCAGTAAAACTTTAAACTAGGGATTTTAACTGCAGGGATGCTTAATTAATCTTACGTTAATGATTAATTATCAATCAATCTTCTAAAGAATTTTTACTTGAACTGCATTTAATTTGTAATAAAAAAAATATTTCAAAATATTATTCTATTATTCCTATAACCAGACAAAGTAAGACCAAACATTTCCTAATACTCTTATTTGTGTTTAACCCATTTATGCCCAGTGGACTCTCCCATCCTTGAAAATTGGATCAATTTATTTCCAAAAGTAGGGGTGTCTGGTATATTTATTTCTATATTTAGAATATTTCTTACAGAAATTTCTTTAAGCAAACAGCGCAGACCAAGATGAGACGCCGCATTATGCGGCATCTCATCTGGGTCTACGCTGTTTGCAATGTCCTTTTTTCAGGACGCTAGGCATGAATGGGTTAAAATAGTGAGACCTGAAATCTTTTATGTATTGAGACAAAATTAGACACAGAATGTTTAGGCAGCTTTTATCAAAATTTGTATTCAGTTGTTTGGAATTGGTTGTTGGGTATATTGTCAGTGGTTTCTTAAGGTTTTGTTCGCAGTGTTTGAGGATGCTTAGTTGTGACTCATCTTATTCTACCATTATTCGTAATATTCTACCATTATTCGTAATAAGCCAGACAACATTCAACACTTTAAAGGTATAAGTGTAAAGGTATAATAAGTGTCTACACTTTGTTCCCTGTCTTCCTTCACAATTTCCCCAGTAGCAAACCAAATTTTAATGCCTAGTATGTTATAAATAAAATCTTTTGCCAGTGAGGCTACTTTTGTTGTACAATGCTTTCAATAGGGCATTTGGCGGCTTTATTGATTAACTAGCAAGGATTGAGGTAATTTCTGTTGCCCTCTCAAGATAATTCCATGCTGATGCTGACAGGTCTTAGGAATTTTCATTCATAAGATCATAAAGTAAGGAGAATTATTGTAGTTTTTATGAACAATATTAACCCATTTATGCCTTAGCGTCCTGAAAAAAGGACATTGCAAACAGCGTAGACCCAGATGAGACGCCGCATAATGCGGCGTTTCATCAGGGTCTACACTGTTTGCTTAAACGAAATTCTGTAAGAAATATTCTAAAAATAGAAATAAATATACCAGAAATCCCTAATTTTGGAAATAAATTGATCCAATTTAGAAGAATGGGAGAGTCCACTAGGCATAAATGGGTTAAGCTAGCTTGTATATGTTGCACATGTCTTTTGCTGAATCAGCAATAGCGACAATCTATATGATTATATATGCCCATAGAGCATATTTAAATTTATGAAAATTCCAGAGACGTATTATTTTTAAATGTTTCACTGTCTGCAAAATTGCTGTTAGCAAAAATATTGCTTTAAACTCAATTCTTAAAAGTGAGTTTGAAGAACAAGAAATTCATTAACCATTTTTTTGAGTTCATGCACTGTTCATGACTTCATGTTAACAAAGCATATACCCATAATTCATTTTTTGAATGTCTGGGATTGGGCACATTCTGTGTCAGTGACACATGAAGTAGTGACACATGAAATAGTGACACATGGAGTAGTGACACATGAAGTCAGTGACACATGAAGTAGTGACACATGAAGTATTGACACATGAAGTAGTGACACATGAAGTATTGACACATGAAGTTTGGACAATTGACTCCCTTCTGATAGAAGTCATTATGAGTGAGTGCCAAGAAAATGTTGAGAGCTTAAATATAAAATAAAATAATAATTATAACAAGTTGAGTAGTTATGTATGAATATTTAATATTCATGTGTTATTTCATATTCACTGATATTTCACATTCATGTGATATTGAATAGTATATAAAAATTACATGTCTGATTCTAGGGGACAGTAAATTTGTAAATTTAAATATCACATGAATATGAAATATCATGTGAATATGAAATATCAAATGAATATGAAATATCACATACTATGTAATATCTCATATTATTATACCTCACTTTTATTCACAATGCTAAACTCCCATAGGCCATCGTGACAGAAATACTGTCAGACCCAGTGGGAAAAAATTTACTGTCCAAAAATACTGTCGCCCGCTACCTTAGTTATCACGTGCGGAATGGTAAGTTCATATAAATTGTTCATGTTTGAATAGTTTGTTAGGTATAATGAAATAAATATTACATGTCTGACAGGGTGACAGTAAATTTGTCAACTTTTGGAAAAATACTGTCAACCGAGACAAATTTACTGTCACCAGACATTGTAATATTTATATACTCACATGATATTTCATATTCATGTGATATTTCATATTCATGTGATATCTCATATTCATGTGATATTTCATATTCACATGATATCTCATATTCATGTGATATTTCATATTCATGTGATATTTCATATTCATGTGATATTTCATATTCATGTGATATCTCATATTCACATGATATCTCATATTCATGTGATATTTCATATTCATGTGATATTTCATATTCATGTGATATTTCATATTCATGTGATATTTCATATTCATGTCATACTTCATCATTCAGAGGCTATAAGCAGAAGAACTTTGTTGTGTTACTTCTATGTAAGATATTTGCAACTTTATTACACATGTGTTTTTTTTCTGTTTTCTGTAGATGCATGGCTGTATTGGTCCTTAAGTTGATATTAGTCATGCACAATCGGTAATTTAAAAAAGGCACGAAAGATGCCATGAAGATTCCAAGTTTTATAATGGGACTCTGCAGACTAACAAATATTGCTGGCATAAAACAAGGACTGTTTCAAAAGAAATTAATGATCCTTTTGAATTCTCTGACATAAACATCCGGGGCATGGTATTAACCAGTATTGCAACTAATGGCTCTAATATAATGAGTGTAAATGAGGAGGTGAGAGGATTTATTGGTACTCTGTTGGTTTCTTTTGGCTAGGGCACCATTGCAGAACGAGAGCGCCGATGGCGTTAAAAGCATAGGTGCAAGATACAGGGAAGTTGCTGCTTAAGTAAATGTTAAGGGAACAGTTGACTGAATAAAAAACTTAAAGGCTATCAAGAAGAAAAGTTAATTTTAAGGTTAAGTACAAATAATGAAACAGGAAGTGAGGAAATATTGCAAATCTTCCTATAACAATCGGAACATCAGGAACACGTATTAAGTGAACTTGGTATTTTGCGAGAAAGTAAATGCCAGGATGTAAATGTTATTTTTGGCTGGACGTTTTAACATGAATGCACAATATAAATTACAATAATACTTGCGATCATGGTGAATCAGCTAATCAGTTACAAAATGGCGTCACGTGGTATAATGTAGTTCGATATCGCCAACCGCGAATTTCTCAAATCAATAATTTCAAACAATTACCGACTATTTAAATAGATAATCTTTCCATTTACATCAGTGTTTGAAACGCCTATGAAAAATAATTACCCAAGCCTTTCAAAATTTAAGCACGGACAGATCTGTATCGAACTATTCTTTTCACAAATGAAAATAGACGCTACCCTATACGTCTGCGTCAAGAATTTGTCGTAAAACTTGTGGTAAGCGTTAGATGCAGACGTGCACAACAGATTGAGTTCTGAATACAGATTTCTGAATGCAGATTTTTATAGAAACTCCTCACAGCAGTTACTTCCCTTGCTTCGCCCGGTCAGTAACTTCTAGTATAAGGGAGGCCACTGCGTAGGAGATTGAGATTTATAGTGCAGATAGAATTGTTTTACGAACAAAATTTGTTTTAGGTTATAAGAAGATTTTATGACATTAAACGGTCTTAGAAAAATTCACTAAAAACGGTGTCAGCAATATTCTTGGAAGAAAACGTTAAAAAAAAAAATTGTAAGAATTACCATATACTAAATTAAATAGATATTTCGTCTGATTTTTGATCAGGTAAGGCTTCATAATGGGCAACCGATCGATGTGGATTTTCGAAATGTGGTATATACCGTAAGCATAGGTGCAAGCACCTATGCTAAAAATTGCAAGTTTATCTGAAAATATTTCACTACTATTCCAAATGTTGGCATTTGTTTGTTTGTGGAGCTCAACATAAATAAATGAAGCAATTAATGTTCAGGTCAATTGTAGTTAAGAATAATTTGACAACAAGTTTGTGTCTGGATTGGAAAGACAAAGAAATGTGATGATTTGAAGGTTTAAGATCAGATTTTGTTTTCATAAGATGCTTCAATAAAGTTGTCACAGGGAAAATTCTTGGATTTCTGATTTAGGGAAAAAATCTGAACTGGCATCGGTTATTTTTTTATGTGTTTGTGTTAAATTTCGGATTAGATAAAAACATAAGGCTATTGTATTAGATAAAAAATTCCAGTATGTAAGAAAATCATAGGCAGCAATAATGATGGTACTACTCTACAATATGATGGCACTACTCTACAATATGATGGCACTACTCTACAATATGATGGCACTACTCTACAATATGATGGCACTACTCTAGAGGCTTTTTTTTTCAATCTTGATGAAACTTGGTCAAGTTTACCTTGTATGTAAGCCGCTTTTTGAATGTGGGACAGGTGAGTCTGAAAACTAGGTGGTCACGCCAGGTCAAATCCAAGAAAACCTTGTTTCCACTCTAGAAGCCACATTTATGAATTATTCTCGATGAAACTTCTGGGCCTAGTTGGAATCTAGTTCAAGTTCATCCACAAACTAGGTCACCACTTTAACCCTTTCAGTGCTGGAACCGAATTTTAAAGGCCTTTGCAAACAGTTTGGATCCAGATGAGACGCCACAGAACGTTGCGTCTCATCTGGATCCTAATTGTTTGCTATTCTGATAGTATTCTTTGAAAAAAATCGAAGAAAATGCTAATTTTAGAACTTCAGCAGACGACAATTTAGCAGACGACAAATTTCCCAGCATGCAAAGGGTTAAAAACCTTGTTACCACTCTTGAGCCTAGATTTATGACTCAATCTTGATAACACTTGTAGTCAATTTTTTTATCTTGACAAAATTTTTGCTCAGTTCGAATCCACATGCCTCGAATCAATCTTAGAAAAAGCTTGATACCGCTTTAGAGACCACAATTAATACATTATCTTGCTGAAACAGGGTCATAATGCTTGCCTTGACATTTTCTTGGCCAAGCTCAAATCTGGGTCAGGTGCCTTCAAAATGTAGGTCAAATTTTAGAGTAATCATGTCACCTTTGTAGTGATTAATAAAGCTTTAATTATCTAACACATGAGACAACTCTTATTAATATTGAATATTGAAGTAGTTGCTCCCCTTTGACTGCAGTAATTCATGATCGTACTGTTTACATGTAAGTATCATTTATATGTTATTCGTATTTCAGTTTTGTTAGCTAGAACTATTATATATGAAATATATATAGTGGAGCTATCCTACTCACGCTGGCGTCGGCGTTCCCATGGGCATTGCAATTTTAAAGTTTGCGTACCTGCACCTCATTTTGTAAGAATTATGGCCCTTTTTCCACTTAGATTATGCATATTCTATGTTAAAGTTTGCGTACCACCCCACTAGTGCTTATAGTGTAGGAGGACAAAGTGGCCAGGACGGACGGACCGACGGACGGACGGACAGACGGCGGAGATAACCACAATATCCCCACACTTTTCAAAAAGCGTGGGGATAACAAGAGCGGACAACTGTATCAAGCATTTTGTAAGAATTATGTTACCATTTTATACTTAGAAAATTTAAATTTTGGTTAAGTTTTGTGTTTAGGTTCACTTTATTCCTAAAATATCACAGCTATTGCTTTCATACTTGCAACACTTACTAACTGCCATAAGGGGACTGTGCAGGCAAAGTTATGTAACTCTGACTGGCAATTTGGCAGACTTATGGCCCCTTTTATTATAGATATTTTAACATTTGGTTAAGTTTTGTGTTTTGGTCCATTTTAAAGTATCATAGCTATTGCATTCAGACTTGGATAACACGCTAACTATCTAAGAGGACTATGCAAGGCAAGTTGCATAACTCTGGTTGGCATTTTAACTGAATTCTTAAGTATCAAGGCTATTGCTTTCAAGCTTCAAATACTTTCTTACTATCATGAGGGTACTGTACCTGGCAAGTTGAATTTGACCTTGACATTTGAATGACCTTGACTTTCAAGGTCCAATTAATAAATTTTTATTAAATTGCAATAACTTCTTTATTTATGATCAGATGTGATTAATACTTTGACATAACAACACTTACCTGACATACCACAATGGACTCCATCCAAACCATCCCCCACGCCCCACCCCAGAATCCAACCCCCCCCCCCAAAAGAAAAGAAAAAACTATACAAATATATTTGTTTTCCTTTTTTTATTTATGAAAGATCATTTAATAAATGACCTTACCCCCACATTAACCCCCTCTCCACCCCCACCCCACGCCCCCACCCTAATTATATTTTTTCTTTGAAACATGGTTTAAAAAAAAAATCCTCAAATATTTATTTATTTTATTTTTGAAGGATCATCCAAGCATCCCACCTAAGCTATTGCTATCAAACTTGAAATAAAATCTTTTTTTTTTTTTACGTCTTTACAAATGTTCAAGAGATTGTGGAAAATATACCTTAACTCAGAATCGTCTATAAAGTACAACTTCTTTAAAACATAAGCGATCAATATGTTTCAATTATGGTCCTCTTCCACTTAGAATATGACTATATTACCTTGACCTTATTGAATATGAATAATTTCCCCATGATGGCTTACGTTATACTATCAAGCACTCGAATAGTTGAGCGCGCTGTCCTCTGACAGCTCTTTTTTTATGTCCCGTTCTGAAGAAGGCTTCTGATGGTAGTCAAGCTGTCCATCTATTTATGTACTTTGCACAATTTCCTTCTCTGCCAAAATGTCCTGTCTCGGCCATACGTTTGCAGTATATTGATGGATTATGAAAACACTTTATTTATGTGTCAATGTCTTTTATTATTTCAGGTAAGTTGCAGTTACAGAAAGTTCTTGAAGAAAAATGTTTACAGAAAGGGAAGTAATTGTGTTTTAGTTATTAGTATATGTGCATGTTTAAGTGGCGTCCCTTGCTATTCATAGTGTACAAGGGAAGTAAGCATTGAAGCTGCTTTATTTGTAGTAAGGTTGCAGTTCTTTACCCTTGGTACATTACTGTAATACATGTGCATAGATCAACATTTGGAAAGCACATCGAGTTTAATTGCAATGACTACAATTGTACATGTTTATTTTATTGCTTTTCCCACTTTAAATCTATGTGATGTTCATAACTGTGAATTACAAAATAATTACACAATGTGTCACAATCTTACGTAAATGTTCAGATATCGTAGCCAGAAATTCACATGAAATATATTGTGACACAACAAAACCACAACAAGCATTTTGTGCGCATTAAATCTATCTTAGCAGACCACATCTAGCATTAAAATTTTGGCTTTTGCTATAAGGAAAATTTATTTTATATGGGTTAACTTTATTTTTCGAAATATTGTATGAAATACGTGTTGGTTTTGAGTATTTATGGGCTTTTAAGTTTTTTGTCACTATAAGGACGTCTTGATATACAATTAATTCCTGATAATCACTGTGTATTCTCTTGTAAACACCCCTACCCTAAGAAATGCTTCTCCATTTTATTTTCAAAAATACATGCAAATTCTATGTCAAATAAATGCTTTTGTTTGCTGTAACAGTCTATGCAAATATAATTATGTGAAATGTAAATCCTTGACTGAAATTGTGAAATGTAAATTCCTTGACTGAAATTGAAATGTAAATCCTTGACTGAAATTTTTTAATGTAAATCCTTGACTGAAATTTTTGAATGAGCCACACAGTGAACTTAATATAAAATTTTCCGAAAGTGGTATATATAAAATATTGCCATTATTTTAACCTCTAATTACTGCTCCCCATTTGAAAAAGTATGGCCCCTCTTGGTTCCCTTCATTTCTTTTCCATGAAGTATTGCGCGAAGAATCGTGTGAACAATTACAGGTCTGACCAATCAGTTGCCTGTAACAAAAACTGTGTCCTAAGTTAGAGTGCAAAAGTGTCATATCTCCTGAACTGTTTGTACATTTGATGTAATAGATTGGCGCCTTTTGAGACATTTTGTCGACTAGTTGTGTCAGCCAATATGAACAATTGTCTTGCACAATTGTCTCGGAAAATAATTATCTGCTATATATCACTTGAATTATGACTTCCTATTTCCTAGATTTAGAGAGTATGTCTTGTGTACAACTTGTTTACGTCTGTTTTTTTTTATGGACTTGATTTGTAGGAATGTACGGCAAAATAATATATATGTATTGGTATGAAACTTAATGTTTTTGTTTTTTCAAGAAAAGAATTTTTTCCTGGACATTTAAATGCATGGATTTTTTTGCCCCCCTTCGAAGAAGAGGGGGTAAATTGCTTTGCACATGTCGGTCGGTCTGTTGGTCTGTCGGTCCGTCCACAAGGTGGTTTCCGGATGATAACTCAAGAACGCTTGGGCCTAGGATCATGAAACTTAATAGGAACATTGAGCATGATTCGCAGATGACCCCTATTGATTTTGAGGTCACTAGGTCAAAGTTCAAGGTCACGGTGACTCGAAATGGTAAAATGGTTTTTGGATGATAACTCAAGAACGCATACGCGGCCAACAGGGCGAACTCTGAACAATATAACTGAAGCAACTGGTCTGTAATCCTAAATCTATAATTATCAGTCCAATGAAACATCATCATTTGAATAAAATAAAGTGGATCAGTAAAAATATTATCAGAATATGAGATATTTTTGTATATTTTGTATATTAAATAATGTGTTACTGTTTAATTTTGTTGATTAATATAAATATAAGCAGGACAGGGGAGGTAATAAACTATTATATCTTTCTTATATACAGGGGAAACAAATGCAATAAGTTTAAATTTCATGTTTAATAAATAGAGGATATTTGTTCATGTCAGTGTGAGATCATTTGTTATTTTTTTCATTGCCCCTTTACATATTGCTTTTATATTTTGCATACTTGTTTACCAACATCACCCCAACCTATAAACAAGAGCAGACAACTCTAGCAAGCATTTTGTGCCCCTTTTATACTTAGAATATGCATATATTTGATAAATCTATGTTAAAGTTTGCGTACTACCCAAAATATTTCCTATATCCTTTGACATATTGCTTTTATATGTTGCATACTTGTTTACCAACATGACCCCAACCTATAAACAAGAGCAAACCACTGTATCAAGCATTTTGAAATAATTATGGCCCCTTTTACACTTAGATGATTTAACATTTTGCTTAAATTGCCATAACTTCTTTATTTATGATCACATTTAATTATAACTTTGACAAAACAACACTTACCTGAATACCACAATGGATTCCACCCAAACAATACCCCACGCCCCTACCAGAATCCCTCCCCCCCCCAACCTCACCCCCCTCTCCATTTTTTTAAAACATCATCTCATAAATTACCACACCCCACATTATACCCCCTCTCACTCCCCCCTACCCCCCTACCCCCCAACCCCCCAAGTTTTTTTTAAACATCTAATAAATTACCACACCCCACATTATACCTCCTCTCACTCCCCCCTACCCCCCACCCACCCCCAAATTTTTTTAATTTTTTAAACATCTAATAAATTACCACACACCACATTATACCCCTCTCTCACCCTCCCCCCTACCCCCCCCACTCCCCCCCCCCCCAATTTTTTTTAAACATCTATTAAATTACCACATCCCACATTATACCCCCCTCTCACCCCTCCAACTCGCCCCACCCCCCACCCTCCCCAATTTTTTTTTAAACATCTAATAAATTACCACACCACACATTATACCCCCCTCTCACTCCCCCCTTCCCCCCCCACCCCCC
Organism: Dreissena polymorpha; assembly: GCF_020536995.1. Taxonomy (NCBI): domain Eukaryota; kingdom Metazoa; phylum Mollusca; class Bivalvia; order Myida; family Dreissenidae; genus Dreissena; species Dreissena polymorpha. The sequence goes on from NC_068364.1 coordinate 30,209,120, forward strand.
CCCCCAATTTTTTTAAACATCTAATAAATTACCACACCCCACATTATACCCCCCTCTCACCCCCCCTACCTCCCTACCCCCTAACCCCCCCCCAAAAAAAAAATTTTTTTTTTTTGTTTATTTTTTTATATTTTTGAAAGATCATCTAATAAATTATTGAATATGAACAATTTCCCCATGATGGCTTATGTTATACTGTCAAGCACTCGAATAGTGGAGCGCGCTGTCCTCTGACAGCTCTTGTAAGGTCACAAGGTCAAAGGTTAAGGTCACAGTGACCGGATGATAACTCAAGAATGCTTACGCCTAGGATCATGAAACTTCATAGGTACATTGATCATGACTGGCAGATGACCCCTATTGATTTTCAGGTCACTAGGTCAAAGGTCAAGGTCACAGTGACTCGAAATAGTACAATGGTTTCCGGATGATAACTTACATTAGGTTAAAGGTCAAGGTTACAGTGCCAAAAAACGTATTCACACAATGGCTGCCACTACAACTGACAGCCCATATGGGGGGCATGCATGTTTTACAAACAGCCCTTGTTTATTTTGAAAAAAAAAGAGGAATTTGCACACGTGGATCAGTCAACCGAAAATATATGTCCATCGAATAACAATGATTTTACAGTATTTGTATATTTAATGAGCTGCAGATATAGAGAGCTCATAGTGGAATTTGTATTTAGTCACTTAGTTTACTTTAGTGTAATAACTCTCTGATTATACTCCTTTAATTGACGTTTCGGCATAATGCCTTTATCAAAACATTGGAAATTATATGTTAACTACATTTTTACGTCTTTTGACTGCACAATTTAAATAACAAAGAAAAATGTTTTTAAACGTCAAATGACGTTGTACATGATGACGTCATAAATGGCGTTATATAAAATGGCGCCAAAAAAATGTAAAAATTCGCCAAAAATGAAATGACGTTAAACACTTACATATTGTATCTTAATCCTATGTTAAATGTGTGCTTTATATATTTAATAAATTGATATTTTACAATAAAATAATCATCATCATATGTAATTATAATCTACCTTAACTTATTATCATAAATTAAATAGGGTAAACTTATTTAATGACTCTTTATTATTTCAATCCATATCTATGTATAATATTCTAATGATATTTGATTAAATAATCATATATACTTGCTATTCTATATATCATATACACATTATGGACAAGATAAATTGCATAAAGTACTATTATTTTTACATTCATTTATGTTGATGATTAATATAAAATGTTTTTCACAAATATTTTTTACAAGATAGTTTCCCGTAGCAGGACATCAAGTTGATTTTTTGTATTAAGTCCATTTGGTGATTGCGTTTGAAACTTCTTTATAAATTCCAATTCTTTAATAAGTCTGTAATAATGGGAACTGTCTCTTATTTGTGTTAACACTGATACACCCATATCCTGAACTCTGTGGCCAGCCCCATTGAAATGTTCTGAGATTGGTTTCTCTCTTCGTAGTCGCACGTCAGCCTCGTGTTCTTTGGCACGTTCCTTTAATGATCTGCTTGTCTCTCCGACGTATACCATCTTTTGGCATTTAATACAAAATATACCGTACACCAAGTTATAAATGTTACAGTTCTGTTTTATTGCTTCGTTTGGAATGTCACTTTTTGGGTTGTTATGAAAACCTCTTATCAACATTTTACAGACTATACAATTAGTCTTACACGATTGTGGTATTAGTTGAAAACGTTTGTTTATTTCTTTGTTTGTTTTTCCATGAACTAAAATGTCACCGATATTCCTATCTCGTCTGTATGCAACTATTGGTACGTCTGGGAATATATTTTTCATTCTGTCTGATTTATATAGTTTGTCTGTATGTTTTCGAATTATTGAGTGGATATTTGGAAGGTTGTTAGAATAAGTTATAGCTAGTGGTACTCTCTTGTTGGCTGTTTTATTTGTTTCTTTCTTCTTAAGTAAGTCTTTCCTATTTAAATTATCAACTCGGGATAGCTCATGGTTTACAAATTTATTTGGATATCCTCTTTTTTGTAGATTCTGTTTTAGTTCTTTTTTACGATGTTTGTATTTGTTTTCGTCAGAACATATTCTTTTTAAACGTATTCCTAATCCATAGGGTATTGCTTTCTTCACATTTGTTGGATGGTCTGAGTCATATTGGACATATTGATGTTTATCGGTTGGCTTTGAGTATAAATCAGTTGTTATTTTATTATCTTCTAGTTGAATTTTTGTGTCTAAGAAATCTATCTGTGTTGTGTTCCATCTTAATTCTACTTTGATGTTTTCATGTATTTTGTTAGCATAGTCGAAAAATTTCATGAGTTCGTCAATTCCATGTGTCCATAGTCCAAACCCATCATCTATGAAACGTTTATAGAATATTGGTTGTTTATTGTATTCAGATAATTGTTCATCCCATTTTCTCATGTAACAACAGGCATAATTGCTCCCAAGTTTCGATCCAATAGCTACTCCCTCTTTTTGTCTGTATTCTTGTCCACAAAATTCGATCACATTATTTTCTAAAACAGTTTCAATCATTTCAATCACCGCTTCAGTGTTGATGGTCTTAGTACAGCGTTCATTTAAAGCTTGTTTGCACGCCTCTAGGCCCTCTTTCTTTGGAATCGATGGGTATAACTTGACAACAATTTAGTGTAATAGTTACTATTAAACTGTTATGATAACAGTGTTATATTTTTTGACTTCATTTATTTGAAGAAAATTAACAATTACTTAAATGATTTTACACAGAAAAATGTAGGATGCGTTCAGGATTATTTTCATCAATCTTTTTTTATTTTATTTGTTGCAAATATGTTTGTCTATCATATGTGTATAGGACTGTTTAAGTATAACAAAATTTGCAGTGAGGTGAGAATGAGTAGGGCCAGGGGGGGGGGATGCTAACAGAACTTATTTGTTGAATCTCATTTTCATGTCATTAAATTGACTTGCCATAATGGCTGTATCAGTAATAGTTTGATTTTGCATACGCATCATTTTGGAATATAGATGGCTGAATTAGCCCCAATTATTCTGAAAAAATCCGTAGTGAAGGGTAAAAGAGACAGAAAGACACGTTCCAATTTAAATGCATATCACCCTCCACCATTAAAGCAAGATAATTTTCAGTTGTTCAGTATAGACATATATATATGTGCTTTAAAAAGATTCACCAACGCTTTCTTTGACTTACAGGGCTTTTTTTCCTTCTGTGAGAATGGAGGTTTTTCACAATTTTGGGAAATTCGCGACTCAAATTATCCCAATATCAAGAAGTTTGCAACTCAAATTTTCAATATTTCAAGAAGTTTGCCACTCAAATTGTCACAATTTAAGAAATATCGCGACTCATTTTTTCACAATTGCAAACAGTTCACGACTAATTTTTTTCACAAAATGGGGGGGGGGGGGGACCAAGGCCCCTTCACAAAAACAGGAAAAAAAGCCCTGCTTGGACATGAAGGGCCATTTAAACAAAAAGACATTTGAAAACTACACACATTTTCAAGTTGACCAATATGAGTGATTTCACCAGTCCTGTAATTAGACAAGAATGTCTAACTTACAAGGATGGAATGATATAAGAATGTTTTTGTATTTTTTGCTAAAATTACTCAGACAGCACGTGGATCACTGACAAGGTGTGACATTTGCATTTATTTTTCATCACTAATTATGATTTTGACTATGGCTTTACACATGGTAAGCAAATACTGTGAAACCATTTATTTTCGACAGCACAAAATGTCGTCATTTTTATCAAAATGACAATTTCGTCAGCAATTAAATTCGCAGATTTCTGATTTTGAATTTTTTTAAATGCGTCAGTCAATATCCGATTTGTGTGTAATACATATTCGCGATCAATCGCAGTTGCGAAAAAATCGTGGTACGAATGCGGGAATGCACTTGAGAATCACTGCAGGAGGTGGGGTCTGTTTGTCACATGCCAATTAAGTAGTCTTTTGTTATCAAGGGACAGTAATGGACCCTCTTAATGTATGCTATTCACACGTTCATTGTTATGATTAGCGGACAAGTGGGATCGAATAACTGTTAACGAGTGTTTGTAACAACGAAGCCAATTGCCAATTAGTCTTATTATCCCCACGCTTTTTGAAAAAAAGGTGGGGATATTGTGGTTATCTCCGCCGTCCGTCCGTCCGTCCGTCTGTCCGTCCGTCCTGGCCACTATCTCCTCCTACACTAAAAGCACTAGAACCTTGAAACTTACACACATGGTAGCTAAGAGCGTATGTGCGACCCTGCACTATTTGGAATTTTGATCTGACCCCTGGGTCAAAAGTTATAGCGGTTGGGGTGGGGCCGCGTCAGAAATTATCACTCATTTTTTTAGGTTATTTTACATTTACTTCTTTATTTCTACACCGATTAACTTCAAATTGATACTGGACCTCTCTTATGACAATACGGTCAATCTCAACCATGCATGGCCCCATTCCCAACCCTGGGGCGCCCCGCCCACATAGGCCACACCCACCAAAAATTTCCATTTACTATAATTTTTTCATTTCTACACGGATTCACTTCAAATTGATACTGAACTTTTGTTATGACATTAGGGTCAATCTCAACTATGCATGGCCCCAATCCCAACCCTGGGGTGCCCGCCCACATAGGCCACACCCACCAAAAAATTCCATTTACTATAATTTTTTCATTTCTACACGGATTCACTTCAAATTGATTCTGAACTTCTCTTATGACATTAGGGTCAATCTCAACTATGCATGGCCCCATAACCAACCCTGGGGCCCCGCCCACATAGACCACATCCACCCAAAATTGCCTTTACTATAATTTCTTCATTTCTACACCGATTCACTTCAAATTGATATTGAACTTCTCTTATGACAATACAGTCAATCTCAACTATGCATGGCCCCATTACCAACCCTGGGGCGCCCCGCCCACATAGACCACACCCACCCAAAATTGCCTTTTACTATAATTTCTTCATTTCTACACCGATTCACTTCAAATTGATACTGAACCTCTCTTATGACAATACGGTCAATCTCAACTATGCATGGCCCCATTACCAACCCTGGGGCCCCGCCCACATAGACCACACCCGCCCAAAATTGCCTTTTACTATACTTTCTTCATTTCTACACCGATTCACTTCAAATTGATACTGAACTTCTCTTATGACAATACGGTCAATCTCAACTATGCATGGCCCCATAACCAACCCTGGGGCCCCGCCCACATAGACCACATCCACCCAAAATTGCCTTTACTATAATTTCTTCATTTCTACACCGATTCACTTCAAATTGATATTGAACTTCTCTTATGACAATACAGTCAATCTCAACTATGCATGGCCCCATTACCAACCCTGGGGCGCCCCGCCCACATAGACCACACCCACCCAAAATTGCCTTTTACTATAATTTCTTCATTTCTACACCGATTCACTTCAAATTGATACTGAACCTCTCTTATGACAATACGGTCAATCTCAACTATGCATGGCCCCATTACCAACCCTGGGGCCCCGCCCACATAGACCACACCCGCCCAAAATTGCCTTTTACTATACTTTCTTCATTTCTACACCGATTCACTTCAAATTGATACTGAACTTCTCTTATGACAATACGGTCAATCTCAACTATGCATGGCACAATTACCAACCCTGGGGCGCCCTGCCCACATATGTCACACCCACCCAAAATTGCCTTTTACTATAACTTCTTCATTTCTACACCAATTCACTTCTAATTGATGATGAACTTCTCTTATGACAATACGGTCAATCTCAGCTATGCATGGCCCCATTACCAACCCTGGGGCACACCTAGGTCAAACATTCGGCGTGGGGATACGCGTCGGCCTCTGCCGCGCCATTTCTAGTTCTATTATTATAATTGCCAAAAGTAAACTACCGGTATAAAAATCAATAATGTCAATAATTTAAAAATAAATAAATTGATACATATAAAATAGTAATAAGTGTGGTTAAACGCAAACAATCAAACAACAAACAGCAATTAAAATATTCTTTTTTAATTTGTGATAAATACGCATGTTGATCACACATCGTCATCTTTTCATTTGGTTTATTGTCTTTCATCGGCATTTGCTGCGTGATGGCTAATATGCAACATCCCTGAAAAACACAATGCACCTAATGGGTAATAAAGTTATAAACAATTAGCGCTTATTCATTACCATTCTACATAAACAAAGTCAACGCATTCGATACAGCTGTACTGCACACACGTTTTAAAGAAGTGTAATGTGTCAGTTAGGTACCTTGTGTAATCTACATCCCTTTGTGTCAAAACTGGATTAATCTTGATTACGAAACAGCAGTGAATGTGTGCATGGATTATGTTGGAATTTAATGCCTCATGTCTACGGTAAAGTTTTAAAATATTGTTCAACTTAGTGTTTGTTTTTGTTCAAACATAGAGCATGATTGTTCGTTAGGATCTTAAATTCGCCAATCGGTCGACTGATGAAATTTATGAAAATTAATGCCTGACGATAAATAATGGTTTCACAGTATACATTTCAGTTTTGAGAGTTTGTCGACGCGTGTGCAAGGAACAAATATATTGTTTCCAGTTCAGAAAACTTAATTATAAAAGTTAGGTGCAAGAAAGGTGCAAATCCACTATAAAAAAATTAAAGTTTAAGGACTGGTTACTTGTAATTAAAATTTGAATATTTGTAGTTTTCTGTTGTTTTTCTATCTTGGAGATTATAGAGATAATCGCATTCAGCACACGAATTTCCAAGGAAACCAGGGAACACAAAAAAAATCAGTACGCTGGTGACCGAAGAATGTCATGTTGTTCTTTCACGATATCTTGCCTGAGAAAAATTCCCATTGGGCTAATTTAACGCTCAAGATTGAAAAAAATCCATAAACAATTTACATGTAGATTGGTTTGGATTATGGTCTCCCACTTGTCAAAGAAGGCTTCCCAAACTGTCGACCATTTCAATTTTAAGTCTTCCCAGTTAGACTTATATTTTCTCGGAATATGGAATTATGGATCATGTCTGCAACATGTTCTGATATTCATAAAATATACGATGTTGTTTGTTGAGATTGCTTTTCTAGGCTGAATATTCAAATAAAATTCAGATGTTATTTCTAGGAGGCAATTTCTTTGGCAGTGTTGTTTTGGGGACATGGTGCAGCCGCAGTTGTAATTGTGGGTAAACAAATGGCGACAGTTCAGCACTTTTTGTATATGGTTGTTACAAGGATATTTTGACCATGGATAATAATCGTTTGAATTTTTATGGATGTTAGTGTTTTCCAGAAAAGACACTGAATATGATTTTGGTTTGCAATTGTATAAAAAAAAAATGTACTTTTCTTTGAATTTCGTATTGTGTATAACCAAGAAATTGTTATTGTTGTGACTTTGTTGGGCTAAACATAACATAACCATGGGTAAAAAAATAAATAATTAAATTATACTTTTTTTTTTCAATAAATACTGCTAAAGACTTAAATATTTTTTTCTTTACAGTATCATTTCTACAATTTGATTTACTTTCTACGCACAAATGAAACTACAAACCCCTTACACATCTGTGAATGCAAATTTTGGAGCAAAACATAGCAAATCTGAATCTGAAGGAGTTTTATAATTTCTTTGATACATTTTTGTGCATGAAAATTTCACCCAGGACATCAATGATATTTTTTGATATTTGTGTCCAACAAATGAATGCAAAATAGACTGTTGCTTTTATGAAAGAGATTGAAAAATGTGTTCCAACAGCAATATATATGTGTTCAAATAGTGATAAATGTACTGCTTTCAGAGTGTTCCAATAAAGATACATATTGGTAACAAAGTGTTCAAAAAGCAATATATATTGGTTACTTAAAGTTTCCAATAGCAATATATATTGGTTACAAACTGTTTAAATAAGCGATATTTATTGGTTACAAAGTGTTCCAATAGCGATCCACGCTTACCATGAAAGCCCGAAAGCTCTTAACGTACCGTCAACGTGCAAGCAGAGCAGGCGGTAAGTTACCATATTTCCTCTTGTGGGTATTCATGAACATTTAACTCTTTCAGTGCTGGAACCGAATTTTGAAGGCCTTTGAAAACAGTTTGGATCCAGATTAGACGCCACAGAACGTGGCGTCTCATCAGGATCCAAATTGTTTGCTATTCTGATGGTTATCTTTGAAAAAATATCGAAGAAAATGCTAATTTTAGAAATTCAGCAGACAACATTTTAGCAGACGACAAATTTCCCAGTATGCAAAGGGTTAAGCCTTGGTCAGCGCAAACTCATGAGCTTTATGAAAGTTGGTAAAGTTTTGTGCTAGATTAGCCCGTACAGTCTCAGCCTACAAGGTTGATCATGGAGGACACTTTCCGCATTTATGGTATTTCTACTTCAAACCATTGTCACTTCAGCGGAAATGCACTTAACTCTTTCAGCGCTGGAACCGAATTTTGAAGGCCTTTGCAAACAGTTTGGATCCAGATGAGACGCCACATAACGTGGCGTCTTATCAGGATCCAAACTGTTTGCTATTCTGATAGTATTCTTTGAAAAAAAATCGAAGAAAATGCTAATTTTAGAAATTTAGCAGACAACATTTTAGCAGACGACAAATTTCCCAGCATGCAAAGGGTTAAGGCGGAAAGTGTTGTCCATGATTAGCCTGTGCAGATTTTGAGTAATATATGTTATAGACGTGGTATATGCTTTAACTGTTTCCTGCTCAGAAACAAAATGGAAATGGCTTAATTATGCAACCAGTAAAAAACCAGAACAGCCTTGGCGTAACTTGCAGTCTGTTCAGGTTTGATGCTGTTTGTTGCTAATCAGTATTTTATAGGGTTACAAATGATGCCTTAAGAACTGTATTCTATTGATGAAGGTCATCAACTTAATTAGATTTTCTATGGGACTACAAAATGGGTAAAAATGGTAATCTGATTAGTTAAAGGTCAAATTGTCTTGCGACAGCGCTTAACCCATTTATGCCTAGTGGACTCTCCCATCCTTCTAAATTGGATCAATTTATTTCCAAAATTAGGGATGTCTGGTATTTTTATTTCTATTTTTAGAATATTTCTTATACAATTTCGTTTAAGCAAACAGTGTAGACCCTGATGAGACGCCGCATTATGCGGCGTCTCATCTGGGTCTACGCTGTTTGCAATGTCCTTTTTTCAGGACGCTAGGCATAAATGTGTTAAGATACTGATTAGCAGCAAACAGCATAAAACCTGAACAGGCTGCCAGCTAGCCACTTGCAGGCTGTTATGGTGTTAAGCTAGTTTCATATAGCCATTTTCACTTTGCTTCTTAGCGGGAAAGGATTTAAATTGTCTCGTTAAAGTGCAACTTCAGTGGGGGTTTTTCAAAAGTTAGGAAATGGGGCCCGAGTCCCTTCCTTTGGATTGTGAAAAATCATAATGATTTTACTAAATTTGCTTGTTTCCTTAAAAACTGCTTTAAAATTTGAAGATTTAAGTGTTTCAATACTATATTAACTCTTTCAGTGCTGGAACCGAAATTTGAAGGCCTTTGCAAACAGTTTGGATCCAGATGAGATGCCACAGAACGTGGCATCTCATCAGGATCCAAAATATTAGCTATTCTGATAGTATTCTTTGAAAAAAATCTTAGAAAATGCTTATTTAAGAAATTCAGCAGACAACATTTTAGCAGACGACAAATTTCCCAGCATGCAAAGGGTCAACAAGGTTCAACTTAGAAAGCTGAATGGGAGATGAACTAAATGTTGAGATCTAAAAAAAATACTTTTTTTTAAAACCTTCAATTGCGAATTTAAAATTGGGAAAATATATACTTTTTTGCATCAGGAATGGGACCATTAATACTGGCCCTGAATTTGAAAGAAAAAAACACTGTAGTTAGCAGGAAAATAGAAGCAGGCTTTGTTACCCTTGGATAAGATGTCATCAGTCATGGTGTTAAGCAGCATCAGTGTTGAATTTTGCCATGGCAGATGCCACTCTTGAAGAATAATTGTTTTTCGCCAGACGGAATGATCGACATCCTATAAGTTTGTCACAATTTCCTTTAAAGTAAAGCTCTGTCGTCTAATAAACAATGGACTATAGCTGGACTTTTGATGGACTTTTCGTGTTCAAAGAGTGTCCTAAGACACATTAACTCCCCACCCCCAACCCTGTGGCGACAGCTTTGTCTTATTTGTCTCAGAAATGCTGTATTGCTTGTATTGATAGCTTTCTCTTTCGTTTTGTCAGAGCTTCATTACAGGATTGGCAAAGACCTTGAAAAGTGCTTGAAAAATACAGGTTTATCTTGAAAAATTATTTAAAAACAATCCAGAGTGCTTAAAAGTGCTTTACTTCAACCATAGACTTGAACTTTGCTTGGAAAATGATACAATTTGGCTTGAAAAGTGACTTGAAATGAAATGATGGCAATTGAAAACGAATTCTTTTTCAGCTTTTAGCCAATTTCTTGTTGACATATCGCTTCAATCATGGTAAAGGCTTCTGCTATCTAAGGAGATAACAAATGTTTGTGTGCAGTCTTTCTGGTATGTGTGTTGACGGAAATTATGAACTTGTCAATACACACTAAAGTCTTAACATCACCCCTTTCCCCACCCCCTCTCCTCCCATGTTGACAGCTTTGTCCTAGTTTTTTTTAGAAATACTGTATTACTTGTATTGGTAGCATAATATTTCTACCTCTTTTCAATAGCAAAACTCATGCCACAGGCTAGCAGGATTTGTGTATTTGCTTTTGTGAGTGTGACCATAAAATTTTCACAATCAGATCTCCAACATATATGGAAATAACAGGAAATGTTCTTTGGGTGGCCTTTAACCCTTTGCATGCTGGGAAATTTGTCGTCTGCTAAAATGTCGTCTGCTGGATTTCTAAAATTAGCATTTTCTTTGATTTTTTTTCAAAGAATACTATCAGAATAGCAAACAGTTCGGATCCTGATGAGATGCCACGTTCTGTGGCGTCTTATCTGGATCCAAACTGTTTGCAAAGGCCTTCAAAATACGGTTCCAGCACTGAAAGGGTTAACCAAATAAAGTCGCAGTGGTGTAGTGAATATGGTGCCTAGCAATCAAGAGGTCACAGGGTCAATCCCCACTGTGGGAGCAATCTTTAGATTTCTCTTATAGACACCAAGTACTATTTCTAGTCCCATGAAAAGAACTCGAGATTTTTTCAAAAAGCAATTGGCTTTCTATGCAATAGAGCTAAAATAAATAGGTTTAAACTTACCCAAGTGCTGCTCAAATGGTTCAATGCTTCATTGAAACTAATGGCAGCCAGAGCGCTATATTGCAAACTATGTAGAGATAAGTTTAGTTCAGGCAGGCTTGAAAATAATTTCACAACAATAATTATTTAACAGGCTTATGATGAGATCAAAATTTAATGAGCAGTGTTGTTTTTATCAAAATCAGGGCCGGTATCCAGCCCAATTTCCAATGGACAAAAGTATATATTACTCCCAAATTGTACCTAAAAATTCTCTATTGAAGGTTTAAAAAAAATAAAAAATGTTTAGATCAACATTTTGTTCATCTCCCTGTGTTCAGCTATACAAGCTTAAATATTTATTAAATTCAAAATTTAAAACACTTGTATTCTCATTTGTGAAGCATTTGTTATAAAAAAAAACACATACTAATTTCCCATTTTGGTCTAATCGCAGCGATTTTTCCTAATCCAAAGGGACCCTTCCCCATTCCCAAAATGGTGAAAAAAAACACTGATGCCACCATTGCCCCAGGAAAAATGAGCTAAATGCACATCCCTAACTCTTTCAGTGCTGGAACTGAATTTTGAAGGCCTTTGCAAACAGTTTGGATCCAGATGAGACGCCACAAAACGTGGCGTCTCATCAGGATCCAAACTGTTTGCTATTCTGACAGTATTCTTTGAATACAGCTTATGTGAATTAATGGCTTTCTATTCTGATAGTATTCTTTGAAAAAAATGAAGTAAATGCTAATTTTAGAAATTCAGCAGATGACATTTTAGCAGACGACAAATTTCCCAGCATGCAAAGGGCTAAAGTATCCCAGATGAGAGTCTGCACAGGCTAATCTGGGATGACATTTTACGCACATGTATTACGACCCATTTTTCCTTACGGTGTCTCAAATGGTTCCACTTAAAAATTCTACTTATTCACTATGCACCATGAAAGCATTTAATACATCAAAATCAAGAAAACTTAATCATTTAATGTTTGAACTTATTTTGATGGATGTAGAAAATTGCATTGCAAAAAAGCTACTGCATATTTCGGACAATTTTATTTGTTGACATGGACAAAAAGACAGTTCAATGGCTGATAATATCATTTGCAAAAAAGCAAAATAAGTCTATAGAAATCCTTAATGGAAGTGAAATGTACCGTTCCCGTAAGGCGAAAATCCTGATTGATGGAGAATGGAGAATTGTGATGGAGACAATAATGATGTTGGGTATTAAGCCGAGGTTTTAGAAATGTTGGCATAAAAGCAAACAAAGAAGTATTTGGTGAATTAGACCCACACACATTATTGCTGGTGTGATAAATTTGAAGTTTCTCACAGTGCAGCGAAAGTGTCCCTTGCCTTAATTGTAGAGTGATGTCCCCTGCCTTAATGGCAGAGTTATGTCTCTTGTCTTTATGGTGGATAGCTGTCCCTTACCTTAATTGCAGAGTGATGTCCCCTGCCTTTATGGCAGAGCTATGTCCCTTGTCTTTATGGCAGAGTGATGTCCCTTACCTTAGTTGCAGAGTGATGTCCCTTGTTGTTATGGCAGAGTAATGCACATTGCCTTTATGGCAGAGTGATGTACCTTGCCTTTATGGCAGAGTGATGTCCCTTGCCTTATTAGTACAGTTATGTCCCTTGCCTAAATGGCATAGTAAATTGTCACTTGATTTATTATTGCAGTCTGCACAAATAAGAGTGTTGTAAATGTTGTTATAATGTTCCCAACTACTCTCTCTGTGCTAGGTTTCAAATTTAACATGTAAATTTGCCTAAATACCCATAGCAACCAGCCTCACTTTCTCCTTGAACTTGACTCAATTTAAATATTTCTAATCTGTTAGAGCGGGCATTCCATAATTTAACATTGAGGCAAAAAGCTACATCTAATCTTCTACAATTGAACAATTTATTACTTTTCACTGATGATAATATCAATAAATAGTTATCAAAAGCACTACAGTTTCAATAAAAAATCCCCAAAAACGAATTATATGCATGACTAGAAGTCGGTCATCTTGACCTTATTACGTCATCACTTGTGCTGTGATACATTTTTCGGCATAACTGTTTAACCCAGCTTTGCACTTTAAATGACCTTTACAAAAAGCCAGCAGCAGATCGGAATTTATACACCCCATTCATTCCATTGGCTGAATGTATACACCCTATTCATTCCATTGGCTGATTGTATACACCCCATTCATTCCATTGGCTGATTGTATACACCCCATTCATTCCATTGGCTGATTGTATACACCCCATTCATTCCATTGGCTGATTGTATGCACCCCATTCATTCCATTGGCTGATTTGAGCATAACCCTCTAGAACATTAGCAACAACACTGAGTCATTGTAGCATAGCACGTAACACTGGTCCTTGTTGGAAAATGGTGACTTTTCTTTGTATGTTTATACCATTAGCGTAGACACACATTTTGGCCCAGTTTAAATTACGCATTACCGGTAAATGCCATGAACATGTACGAGTGCACGTGAGATTGCCTTCAGGTATCATTGTTCACATGAGCTGCTTGAAGCTTATCTTGCGTTTGCTGGTAAAAGTTTGGATAAACCCTGGACATTTAAATGGAATATATTGTCACACACAAAATAAAAACAAGCATTTTGTATTTAGTTAAATCTATGTTACCAGACATCTAGCGTTGAAATGTTGGCTATTGCTAAAAGGAACACGGTTTTTTTATGGGTTAACTTATTTTTTATGCCCCCGGTAGGTAGGCATATAGCAGTTGAACTGTCCGTCATTATGTCAGTCTGTCCGTCCGTCTGAAAAAAAACTTTAACGTTGGCCATAACTTTTGCAATATTGAAGATAGTAACTTGATGTTTGGCATGCATGTGTATCTCATGAAGCTGCACATTTTGAGTGGTGGAAGTTCAAGGTCAAACAAACAAAAAAAGTGGCGCAAAAGGGGGCATTGTGTTTCTGACAAACACATCTCTTGTTTTTTAATATTTTACGCAATATGGTTGATTTTGAGTGTTTATGGGGCTTTAAAGGTTAAGTAATAAAATTCTCTGTCTTTTTGGTTATATGATGTATTGTTTTGTTGGATTTAACTGTGCTTGTACATCACGGCTTTTTCGCATCATTTTAGGAATATGATCTTATACCTGTGAAATCGGAATTTTAGTGTAAATTTACTGCATAATTATTGCTTGATATATGAATTGTGAACTATAATGGTGATAAAGCTTACATACATATGATACACCAGTTCAATAGCAACATAAACATATCAGTGAAATGGATATTACAAACTCTTTATTTCAGACAAATAATCTCATGACAAATCGAACATACACAAGTAATTTAGTGAGCAGTTGGGATTTTTGTTAATTGCTTTTTGGAAATATGACCCAATAATGGCTGTAAAATCAGTTGAAAGGCCATAAACACCTTCGAATTCTGCAGAGATTAAACATAGATTTTTACTCCAAGTGTTTAAAAGTATCTCTGGCACCAATTTTGATTGGTTCACTACTTATAGTGTGTACAAAGGACTTTTAACCCTTTGCATGCTGGGAAATTTGTCGTCTGCTAAAATGTTGTCTGCTGAATTTCTAAAATTAACATTTTCTTTGATTGTTTTCTAAGAATACTATCAGAATAGCTAACTGTTTGGATCCTGATGAGACACCAGGTTCTGTGGCGTCTCATCTTGATCCAAACTGTTTGCAAAGGCCTTTAAAATTCGGTTCCAGCACTGAAAGAGGTAAGTACAAAGTATATATTCTTTGCAGTCATTCACCGACATTTTGAGACCCGCAAGTGCAGATATATTTTTAACACGTCCATTAGTACGAATCAAATAAGCTTTACTGACGAGAGGCAATTAGTTTGGCGTATTTATTAGATCAACAAGCCATATTGAATAGTGGAAAATTGTGTTTGCTTTTCTGGGAGAACATTGTGGCATTAGTAACCACAAAATAAAAATGAGTTTAGCTCTGGGAAAACCAGGCTGAACTCTTTACCACTTAGATATGTATTTAACCCTTTACCACTTAGATGCATATTTAACCCTTTACCACTTAGATACGTATTAAACCCTTTACCACTTAGATACTTGTTTAACCCTTTACCACTTAGATACGTATTAAACCCTGTACCATTTACATACGTATTTAACCCTCTACCACTTAGATATGTATTTAATCCTGTACCACTTAGATACATATTTAACTATTTACCACTTAGATACATATTTAACCCTTTACCACTTGGATACAAATAGTTAACCCTTTACCATTTAGATATGTTGTAAACTTTTTTACCACTTTGCTACGTATAATTAATCCTTTTCCACTTAGATATGTGTTATACCCTTTACCACTTTGATACGTATTTAACCCTTTACCACTTAGATACGTATTTAACCCTGTACCACTTAGATACATATTTAACCCTTTACCACTTAGATAGGAATTTAACTCTGTACCACTTAGATAGGTATTAACCCTTTACTACTTAGTTATGTATTTAACCTTTTACCACTTAGGTATGTATTTAACCCTTTACCACTTAGGTACTTTTTTATGTGTTTGTAGTCCCTTAGTAAGTACAATTTTATAATTTTAGACCTTTCTTAGTAGATTCAAGTTTTAAAGGATACATTATCCGACCCTTAGATACTGATAAGCAGCAAACAGCATAAAACCTGAACAACTCGCAGGCTGTTCTGGTTTTATGCTCTTTGCACATACCCATTTTCACTTTGTGTCTGAGTGGGAAAGGGTTAATTCATGTGCGTAATGTGTTTTCCCGGATAAGCCTGTGCAGTCCACAAACGCCAATCAGGGACGAGTGACTTTTGCCCATAATTGATTTTTGTTTTCTCTTAGAAGAGACTTCCTTTTAACAAAAAATAACATACAAGCGGTAAGTGTTGTCTGTGCCACTGTACAGGCTTATCTTGGACGACACTTTACGACAATGCATTAAATCCTGTTTTCCAAAAGCCAGTTTCATATATAAACCCAAAGACACCAAGTACTGGTTTCACCCAGAAAACATACTCGTCAGCATCTCAATATTTAATAGCCTTTTGATGCAATCATCCTATATTTGAGTTTTATCGTTCACTTATTGTTACACATTTTCCTTGACACTATAAAAAAGCAGTGAGTTTCATATTGAAATAGATAATAAAGAAACTAAGTTTTCTATTTTTGATAGCAAAAAAAGCAAAGATCTTGAACTTTATTTGATTTTCATAGCTGCCTTACTTTTCAAGGGATCAATGCAAGACAGTTCTATCAGATATTAAAACAGTAAGCAAATACAACCAATTGCTTTTCTCTTCTCTCCTTTCTTGCCGAAGTGCTGTCTTTAAATTCGCCATTGTCAGACCGAGGTTCTCAATTTCTCAATTACCCCAAATGGGTCTGCAAGATGCCTGTATCTTTATGTATGTTTTCCTTATTAGGCAAGAACTCACCATTAATGACACGCAACGTTTTATAAATCTAGCTGGTTCTAGCAGATAAAAGACCATGCTCTGATGAATTGAGTCTTAAGGTACATGCAAATGCAAATTATGATAAAACAATTCTGCTCGATTTCAGTTGCCCTTTAAGCCAATTCAACTTTTTCTGGGAGCACAAGCATAATTTTTTAGATCAAGGTAAATTTTAGCAGAAACTTTTTGTGTCAACAATTTTACCACACATAAATACATCGTTCATTGATCAATGTAACTCGGACCTTTAAACAGGCAAATAAATACATCTTCATTGACCAGGGTACCTCTGATCTTTAAAGAGGCAAATAAATACATCCTTCATTGATCAAGGTAACTGTGACATTCAAACAGGCAAATAAATACATCCTTCATTGATCAAGGTAACTGTGACCTTTAAACAGGCAAATAAATACATCCTTCATTGATCAAGGTAACTGTGACCTTTAAACACGCAAATAAATACATCCTTTAAAAAATTTGATCAAGGTAACTGTGACCTTTAAACACGCAAATAAATACATCCTTCATTGATCAAGGTAACTATGTTCTTTAAAACGGGCATATTTTTTGACAAGTTGGCACTATTTGTTTTTAGCTCCACTGGCCAGAGGCATATGTCATGGTCCTGTGTCCGTCGTGCGTGCGTCCGTGCATGCGTTAACTTTTCCTTAAAACATCTTCTCCTAAACTACTGTTCCAGTTCTGATGAAATTTTTAAGGAATGTTTCTGGGGTAAACTTCATTCAAATTTGTTCAAATTATGCCCCTGGGGTCAAATTTGACCCTGCCCCGGGGCTCACAAAAATGAAAATTTTCTAATTTTAAGGCCTATTTTGTGAAAACTTTCAAAATCTCTCGTCCATAACCATTGGGCCTAGGGTTATCAAATTTGGTATGTAGAGACATCTAATAGTCCTCTACCAGATGTATTCAAATTATGCCCCTGGGGTCAAATTTGACCCTGCCCCGGGGGTCACAAAATTGAACATATGCTTATATAGGGTCTATTTTGTGAAACTTTCAAAATCTACTCGTCCATAACCATTGGGCCTAGGGCTATCAAATTTGGTATGTAGAGACATATTATAGTCCTCTACCAAATTTTTTCACATTTTGCCCCTGGGGTCAAATTTGACCCTCCCCCGGGGGTCACACAATTGAACATATGCTTATATAGGGTCTATTTTGTGAAAACTTTCAAAAGCTTCTCGTCCATAACCATTGAGCCTAGGGCTACCAAATTTGGTATGTAGTTACATCTTATAGTCCTCTACCAAGTTTTTTTTCAAATTATGCCCCTGGGGTCAAGTTTGACCCTGCCCCGAGGGTCACAAAATTGAACGTATGCTTATATAAGGCCTATTGTGGGAAAACTTTAAAAATCTACTTATCCATAACCGTATGGCATCGGGCTACCAAATTTGGTATGTAGTGACATGTAATAGTTCTCTTCTTAGTTTGTTCAAATTATGCCCCTGGGGTCAAATTTGACCGTTCCCCGGGGTTACAAAATTGAATATATGCTTATAAAGGGCTTATTTTGTGAAAAATTTAAAAATCTTATTGTCCAAAACCATTGGGTATAGGGCTACCAAATTTGGGATGTAGTGACATCTTATAGTCCTCTACCAAGTTTGTTCAGATTATGTCCCTACCCCTGCGAAATGTGGTTCTGCAGTTCACGAATAATTCGTGAACTGTTCGTGAACTGAGTTCATGAACTGTTCATGAATAGTTCGTGAACAGAAAATGAGCCACGTCTGTGATAAGTTCTTGAAATTTTAGTTCATGAACTGTTCATGAACACTAATGGCATGAAGTGTTCGTGAAATATTCTTGAAACTAATGGCATGAAGTGTTCATGAACTATTCTTGAACCCTTATGGCATGAAGTGTTCATGAACTATTATTGAACCCGTGTGGCATGAAGTGTTCATGAACTATTATTGAACCATTATGGCAGGAAATGTTCATGAACTATTCATGAACATCAATGGCATGAAGTGTTCTTGAACAGTTGATGAACAACACAATTCTTGAAAAATTCTTCAGGGTTTTGCTGTTCACGAACAGTTCATGAACATTTTCCTTCTATTTTTCAATGGCTCATTTTCTGTTCACGAACTGTAAGTGAATAGTTAATGAACCATAGTTCTTCAAGAGTTCATGAGCTGAGATGGCATGAAGTGTTCATGAACTATTCATGAACAAGAATTTGTCAATTTATGCAAAGGTTATCATAAGTGTTACGAAAGCTCAACAAACAGGTCAGGGTAAGAAGAAACAAGTCTTGTATATTATAGCACTTAACATATTGATAGCAACATACAACAATAATTTAAATATACCCCGGCGAAATGTTGTTCATGATTTCATGAACACTTCAAGCCAATCAAGAACTGTTCATGAATGGTTCTGAAAAAGTTCCTGAGCTTGGTTCATGAACTTTTGGACATGAACTGTTCTTAAGACATGTTCATGAACTGTTTATGAATTATTGTTGAACATTTCAAAGTTCATGAACAGTTCTTCATCTAACCATAAATACTTAGTGATGAACATTTCATGCACAAGTATTTCTAATGACTTTTCTGAGACAGACTTTAAGGATCCATCATGAATAATTAATGAATTCCTTTGTGCTAGATGTTTCATACATATTTTTGAAAGTAATATTGAAATGTCTAGCATACAAATCTTGTAGATTTGTGAAACCTATGAAGTTAGTATGAATATGCATAGTACTTTCACCACTGTAAGTTAGAGTTCTTGACCTGTTCTAGAGAATTTTAAGAACATTTGTACAAGAACTGTTCAAGAACTGCCTTCAGGAACACTTCAAGAACTTTTTAAGGACCTTTCCTGTTCTTGAATTATTCTTTAACTATTCTTGAACACTTTAAGAACTTTTTTGAACAACATGTTTCCTTCTGATGTTCTTAAACAGGTCTACACAATGTTTTTGAACGTATGATGGACTTTTTAAGAATCCAATATGTTCTTAAAAGGATCTGTCATTGTTCTTGGAAGACTTAAAAGACAAGTTTAAGAACGTTTTAAGGACATCTTATTTCAAGAACAGTTTAAGATGATATCAAGAACTCAATGTACATTGCATTGCTGTTTTTACAAAGAAAGAATATTGTGTGCACAGGAAGTTGAAACGGAAGGCACATGGTTTATGTTATATTTGAAAATGTAAGTCTTTAATAAATTACCGCCTGAACTGATCAGCCATTGGTTCCATTTCAAGTTCTTTGGCACTGTAAGTGTAACCATTTCAGGGAAACCATTGATTAGTAAATGATTCTTGAACTGAAAATGAAACTATTCAAAAATCTTTTCAATACATGAATTATTCATAATCATATAGTGCAAAGTTGTATTATGAAATTTAAAGAGTATTATCAAACCACTTGTATCTCAGTTATTAGTGTTATATTTAAATTATTGTTATATGTTGCTATCAATATGTTAAGTGCTATAATATACAAGACTTGTTTCTTCTTACCCTGACCTGTTTGTTGAGCTTTCGTAACACTTATGATAACCTTTGCATAAATTGACAAATTCTTGTTCATGAATAGTTCATGAACACTTCATGCCACCTCAGTTCATGAACTCTTGAAGAACTATGGTTCATTAACTATTCACTTACAGTTCGTGAACAGAAAATGAGCCATTGAAAAATAGAAGGAAAATGTTCATGAACTGTTCGTGAACAGCAAAACCCTGAAGAATTTTTCAAGAATTGTGTTGTTCATCAACTGTTCAAGAACACTTCATGCCATTGATGTTCATGAATAGTTCATGAACATTTCCTGCCATAATGGTTCAATAATAGTTCATGAACACTTCATGCCACACGGGTTCAATAATAGTTCATGAACACTTCATGCCATAAGGGTTCAAGAATAGTTCATGAACACTTCATGCCATTAGTTTCAAGAATATTTCATGAACACTTCATGCCATTAGTGTTCATGAACAGTTCATGAACTAAAATTTCAAGAACTTTTCACAGACGTGGCTCATATTCTGTTCACGAACTATTTGTGAACAATTCATGAACTCAGTTCGCGAACAGTTCATGAACTGTTCACAAATTATTCGTGAACTGCAGAACAACATTTCGCAGGGGATGCAACACCACTCGCGTCCCCCTAGCACGGCTCTTGGGCTATTTAATATATTATAAATTATAAATAATATAGTATATACTCCATGATCCCAAAGGAACAGAAAGTATAACAACACTGAATCCCTATAGACACTGAGGGTCAAGCTTACTGCGACTTTAGTTATGCCTTTTATTGGTAATAAAATGGACTATTTAAGCCGTTGCCAGAAGTCAACATTAAACTCGGAAATAAGGAAAGCAACATTTGCAAAATTAATGAAAAGCAAGTTTTTATTTCATAAAGCATTTAAATAAAGCCATATAGCATTACATACATCATCAAATTTATTGTACATACAGTAAATGTGTTGTACACAAAAAAATGAGAAGAAGATGCATCATGTATGACATTTTCAAAAAAATAATTATTTTTAAAAATAAAATTATTTGCCTACCTACCTACTCTAATTTTTTAGGCCATGTCAGTGGAAACAAACATATTTTTTGTTAGGCCTTAAGTATTTGCACATGCGCAGAATATTTGTTTCAGCCTTCTTGTTGTTGTTTTAAGCTCCACTGGCCAGAGGTCAGTCGGGCTTATGTCATGGTCCTGTGTCCTCCGTGCGTATGTGTGTGCGTGCGTTAAACATCTTCTCCTAAACTACAAGTCCAATTCTGATAAAACTTCTCACAAATGTTTCTGGGGTGAACCTCTTTCAAATTTGTTCAAATTATGCCCCTGGGGTCAAATTTGACCCCACCCCGGGGTCAATAAATTGAACATATGCTTATATAAAGCCTTTTTTGTGCAAACTTTAAAAATCTTTTTGTCCATAACCATTGGGCCTAGTGCTACCACATTTGGTATGTAGTGACATTAAATAGTTCTCTACTTTCTTTGTTCAAATTATGCCCCTGGGGTCAAATTTGACCCTGCCCCGGGGTCACAAAAATGAACATATGCTTATATAAAGCCTATTTTGTGCAAACTTTAAAAGTCTACTTGTCCATAACCGTAGGGCCTAGGGCTACCAAATTCGGTATGTAGTGACATCTAATAGTTTTTTAATTAGTTTAATCAAATTATGCCCCAGGGGTCAAATTGACTCTGCCCCGGGGGTCACAAAAATGAACATATGCTTATATAAAGCCTATTTTGTGCAAACTTTAAAAGTCTACTTGTCCATAACCGTAGGGCCTAGGGCTACCAAATTCGGTATGTAGTGACATCTAATAATTCTCTACTTAGTTTAATCAAATTATGCCCCAGGGGTCAAATTGACTCTGCCCCGGGGGTCACAAAAATGAACATAGGCTTAGATAAGGCCTATTTTGTGCAAACTTCATAACCGTATGGCAAATTTGGTACGTAGTGACATCTAATAGTCCTCTTCCTAGTTTGTTCAAATTAAGCCCCTAAATTTGGGATCAAATTTGACCATTCCCCAGGGGTCACAAAATTGAACATATGCTTATATTGGGCCTATTTTGTGCAAACTTTAAAAATCTTTTTGTCCATAACCATTGGGCCTATTTCTACCAAATTTGGTATGTATTAAAATCTTAAAGTTCTATACAGTTTTTTCAAATTATGCCCCGGGGGTCACAAAAATGAACATATGCTTAAATAAGGCCTATTTTATACAAACTTTAAAAATCTTCTTGTTCATAATTTTAGAGCCTAGGGCTACTAAATTTGGTATGTAGTGACATCTAATAGTCCTCTACCAAATTTGTTCTAATTATAATTCCTCTGGGCTCAAATTTGACCCAGCCCCGGGGGTAACAAAACTGAACATATGCTTATGTCCATAACCATTGGGCCTAGGGCTACCAAATTTGGTATGCAGTGACGAGGGATAGAAAGAGAAAGTCACATGCTTGAGTACATTTCAACCCATGCGCCTTGCACGCTTTTTTTGCATAAAAAACAGGGAAGCGATACAGTGCCATCATGGCCCTCTTGTTTTTTGTGGGGTGGGATAGAGATTGTCTCACTTATACCATTATATGATTCT
The DNA here is from genome assembly GCF_020536995.1 of Dreissena polymorpha. NCBI lineage: Eukaryota > Metazoa > Mollusca > Bivalvia > Myida > Dreissenidae > Dreissena > Dreissena polymorpha. The sequence continues at coordinate 30,232,021 of NC_068364.1, forward strand.
AAATCAGAGGAAATATGTTAAGTTTATTTTTTCCTGTCTTTTTATGCCCCTCAGCATCCAGGTGTCTGAGACCAATAGTGATTTGCCGTTGCCAATAGTGATTTGCCGTTTGTCTGTCTGTGGTCCGGTACATGCATATGTCCGCCACACAAGGGTGACCCACATATTTCATTTGACAACAAAAATGCAGAGATTTGAAACTGACCATGCTTAGTTGAACATTTTCTACATGACCTCATCACCTGACCTCTTTTTTACCTGGACCTTGACCTACTTTTAGAGTATGAACTATTAAAATTGGCCACTGTCTTATTGGCCAATTAATTGATTCTGACAAGTTTTTCACCTTTTATCCATTGCTGTTTACGTTTAAGCAAATTTTATCAATTACAGCAAACAAATTAAAAAAATGTTAACACTTTAATTTAAAATGTCTCTTTCGATCAGTTACTACCCTGATTAAAAAGAACCATATCCTCCGGGCTTTTAATGATCATGTCCAGGGTCAATGGCTGGACTGAAACCTTCCCAACCTCCGTGCAGAGATTTGACGGGAACCAGCAAAGCTGGATCAAATCCCTGCCTTCATACCTAACCTAGTGATGATAGCCAAGCCACGCGGCATTCTATACATAGATGGTGACGTCACTACGTTATTGTCAGCCTTCATACCTAACCACGTGATGATAGCCAAGCCTAGCGACATTCTATACATAGATGGTGACGTCACTATGTTATTGTCAGCCTTCATACCTAACCACGTGAGGATAGCCAAGCCACGCGGCATTCTATACATAGATGGTGACGTCACTACGTGATAGTCAGTAAGACCGGTGTGCACACAATGAGCCATGCGGTACAATAATTTTACCGTCATTATTTTTGCTTTTTTATATTTAGGTAACTAATTTGATTATAATGAACCTAAACTTATACAAAATCTTCAAAATGTAAAAGAAAATGATACTACTTTTCATAAAATAATACTTAAACCAATAAAATAAAATCCTACCAAATTTGGTAGGATTTTCTTGTGATGGCAGAGATTGTATGTGAGAGTAAGGAACGACAACTCTGCGTGGAGATTGAAACCTTCCACGAAAACTTGTCAATAACTAATTTACTCCATTGGCTGCCTATGCAAATTTACTGACAGTTCGTTTTTCAGTTAACTCTAAACAGTTTACCAGTATTTGGTGATGACTTAGTGAGAGCATTTTAGAATCTAGGAATGGAGAGAAAGTGCTAGATTTGGATTGATATGTTATTTGAATATCATCATAGGAATACATTATTGAAATATTGAAACTAAATATTGTTGGTGAATATGTGTGTGTCTTTGAAAGTGATAGTGTTATTTTTTTTGATTTTAGCAAATATTGAAACATTGAAAAACTGATAAAAAAAATATTTTTGTGAATATTTCTATGTTTTTAAAAGTAACTTGACATTTTATTTTTTTATTTTACTAACTTTAATACTTTATTGAAACTCTGATGCTGATGCACAGTTGTGTAATTGTGAAAAGAACCTAAGTACTGGTTGTACCCAAGAAACGGACTCGGGCTTTGTAGCCAATCAAGCAAAAATAAATTGGTTTGAACTAAACTAAACTATAAGCATACATTTAAAAAAGTTATTTTTAGTTACATTCAGTAATTTAATGCTTTACAATGGATCTGTTAATATATAAAAATCTTTTTTAAACTGTTGATAGTGTTTTTTATTTAACTATTTCCAAAACCAAATTTTAATCATGATTATTATATAATGTTTTAAATATAAACAAAAATACACACTGTAATATTTAAAGGAAAAGTCACAATTTTCCATTAATGTTTATTGTAATAAACAATGTTATTCAATGTCTGGTATTTTTTTGTACCTACAAGAAATAAATGTGTATAAATGAGTAAAAGAAGGCTTAAATCTGGTGTGATTTATATAGTTGAGCCACTATAAGGAAAAACATGGCTTGATGCATGTGCGTAAAGTGTCTGCCCGTATAAGCCTGCGCAGTCCAAAATATTGCTTTCCAAGGAAGTCTCTTCTAAACCAAAATCCAGTCTAGGGGTACACCGTTGTTCCATATTATAGCCTATTTGGACTGCACAGGCTAATCAGGGACGACACTTTATGCACATGCATTAACCCTTTTAGTGCTGGAACCGAATTTTGAAGGCCTTTGCAAACAGTTTGGATCCAGATGAGACGCCACAGAACGTGGTGTCTCATCTGGATCCAAACTGTTTGCTATTCTGATAGTATTCTTTGAAAAAAATCGAAGAAAAAGCTAATTTTAGAAATTCAGCAGACAACATTTTAGCAGACGACAAATTTCCCAGCATGCAAAGGGTTAAGCACATGCATTAAGCCCTGTTTACCCAGAGTGCAGTTCAATTTCAATTTCACTTTGCAGTTTGTGTTTGATGCCCATAAATGTAAACCCTGATCATTTTCAAAGTCACTCCTCAATGGAAGGTACATCTATTGAAGGGCTTTAAAACATGTTAAAATGTCTTTGAAGTTTATAAACCAGAAAGTTTGAAGTATGATTTGATTGAATACTTTTTTTCTAACATTTATATGGATGGAATGAAAATAGACGTGAGTTTACATCAGTGAGAGGATGTTAACAGAAATGTGCTTGTTTTGAAATATAAAAAAATATACAAATGTGTTAATTTTTCTTCTTTTTTTTGTACATTTTATTTTAGCAATATTGTTTTATAAATAGTTTCGGATGTTTAAATTTGTTATCTACCAAATTAGAGAAAAGTTTTTGAATATTTTAGTGTATATGGATGAAGATATATAGAAATGTTTCCTGTTAAAATAAAACTTTCTCATTTCAATCCAAATATGGCTTGCATATATATTCATGTCTGCTTAAGTATATTATTACTTTAATCTATTTTATATTTCCAACTGTTTGGGGTTTGTATTTAAAATGATTTTAGGTTGATTTATTCAATTTGCTTTACATCTTTTAGTTTAAACCTATTAATTTTAGCTTGATTGCGTCGAAAGTCTCAGGCTTATAATGTAATGCTCTCGAGTCTGTTTCCTGAGCCTAGAACCAGTACTTGGTGTCTTTTGGGGAGATCCAAAGTTCAAACGCTCCCACAGTGGGAATCGAACCCGTGACCTTCTTGTCACTAGAGGGACATAATCCATAACTTTACGCCGACTGTCGCGTATATATAAGCCATATGTTAGTGTAATGTTGGGGAGACCATCTGTCTGTCTACATGTCATCAAATGTCATTAGAAAGATATTATAATAGTTCATGACATCAAATCTGTAATATTGATGGTTGATAAATAAGAACTAATAAAAGCCATGACACTAAGGGAAATATTGCCAGGCATTTGCAGACTATTAAGTATTAATAATTAAGCCGCAGATAATTATTGTAATAAAGAATGAATCATTTAGCCTCAGTACGTGATAACGTGTTTGCCATCAAAATAGTATTTATTAACAAATGTGTTTAACCCTTTCAGTGCGGGAACCGAATTTTGAAGGCCTTTGCAAACAGTTTGGATCCTGATGAGACGCCACAGAACGTGGCGTCTCATCAGGATCCAAACTGTTTGCTATTCTGATAGTATTCTTTGAAAAAAATAGAAGAAAATGCTAATTTTAAAAATTCAGCAGACGACATTTTAGCAGAAGACAAATTACCCAGCATGCAAAGGGTTAAAGTACAATATGTATATTCAGATTTGAAAGGATGTTAACTCTGCATAGTGAAACATGTGTTATATATTTAGCATGTGAAAATAATATAGGTGAAAGGATGTAAAGATATATGGGCCGTGCTCTGTGAAAAAGGTGTCGTCCCTGAGATTAGCTTGTGCAGTCCGTACAGGCTAGTCAGGGATGACACTTTACAATTTTATGATATTTTATGTTTAAAAAGTCTCTTCTTAGAAAAAATCCAGTTTAGGTTATTATGCCCCTGGTAGGGTGGCATATAGCAGTTGAACTGTCCGTCAGTATGTCAGTATGTGTGTATGTCAGTCAGTCTGTCTGTCCGTCCGAAAACTTTAATGGCCATAACTTTTTCAATATTGAAGATAGCAACTTGATATTTGGCATGCATGTGCATCTCACGGAGCTGCACATTTTGAGTGGTGAAAGGTCAAGGTCATTGCACAAGGTCAAAGGTAAAATATATGGCGTCTGTCCTTCTGTCCAAAAACTTTAACATTGGCCATAACGTTTTCACTATTGAAGATAGCAACTTGATATTTAGCATGCATGTGTATCTCATGGAGCTGAACATTTTGAGTGGTGAAAAGTGAAGGTCAAGGTCATCCTTCAAGGTAAAATGTCAAATTTAGGGCGTCTGTCTGTCCGAAAACTTTAACATTGGCCTTAACTTTTTCAATATTGAAGATAGCAACTTGATATTTGGCATGCATGTGCATCTCACGGAGCTGAACATTTTGAGTGGTGAAAGGTGAGGGTCAAGGTCATCCTTCAAGGTCAAATGTCTAATATATGGCGTCTGTCCGTCCGTCCAAAAACTATAACATTGGCCATAACTTTTTCACTATTGAAGATAGCAACTTGCTATTTGGCATGCATGTGTATCTCATGGAGCTGAACATTTTGGGTGGTGAAAAGTGAAGATCAAGGTCATCCTTCAAGGTCAAATGTAAAATATATGGCGTCTGTTCGTCCGAAAACTTTTACATTGGCCATAACTTTTTTTATATTGAAGTTAGCAACTTGATATTTGGCATGCATGTGTATCTCATGAAGCTGCACATTTTGAGTGGTGGAAGTTTAAGGTCATCCTTCAAGGTCAAAGGTCAACAAAAGAAAAAAAATTAAAGCGGCATTGTCATGAAGCTGCACATTTTGAGTGGTAGAAGTGCAAGGTCAAGGTCATCCTTCAAGGTCAAAGGTCAAAAAAATAATTCAAAGCGGCGCAATAGGGGGCATTGTGTTTCTGACGAACACATCTCTTGTTTTGTTATTTTTCATGCTATTTTTTTCAATGAGAATTAGTATATAGCTTCTGTTTTCCATGATGTTTATTCTAGGTCCTTTTGAAGACACAATGTTTATGGTTCGTCCTTACAATTTTCAGACTTTATTATTTGTTGACACGTGTTCCAATAGCATTGCCTCTAATTAAGCTTGCAAGAAATTGAGATCATGGCATTTAAAAAAAACTTGATTAGGTAATAAACATGGGCTTGAAACACTGCTGCCTAAATGGTGGCATGATAGAGATAATGTTAACCAGTTGAATTACTTTTTGGCATGCTCCTTGCAATGTACAACGTTTTTTTTCATTTTTAAAATGGTGAAAAAGTGATACCAAGGAAATTCTATAAAGAAGAAAATATGATTTGGCAAAGGAGCCACGGTTTTAAAGGGTGAAGTTTTGAAGGCAAGAAGTTAAGTTTTTTAGACGATAATTAATATCAAACTTGAAGAGGATTTACAAGATCCCAATTTGGCTTGCACAACTTTAGAAAACGCAGCACTTGAGACAGGGTTTCTAGTTTAACTGGAAGAGTTTGAAAGGTTTACAAGTTATGGCGTAGTGGATATGGTGTCCGCCTAGTGACCAGGAGGTCGTGGGTTCGATCCCCACTGTGACAGCATTCTTTAGATTTCCCCCATAGACACCAAGTAGTACTGGTTTTAGTCCCAGGAAACAGACTCGAGAGCCTTTTGATGAAATCGAGCTTAAATTAAACTGGAAAAGTGACACATTACCTGGAACAAAGTGTGCTTACAGCAGTTCAGATACATTATTCTATATTTTCAGTGTTCAGTACATTTTGTGATTTATTTATTGGAAGTCTAGTTTTTGTGTGGACATATGAGGGACTTTATACGGACTTTAACCGGAATTACATTCACAGGTCAGATTAATCTAAACAAAAATATTTCAAAATGATGGAAAAAGATGGAAATATTTACTTTGTGTGTAAGTATCTTAAATTATTGTGTGTTGCATATTCACCCCGCCTCATGCACAATCGAGTCTTGTTCCATATGTGGACAGCTACACTGTCCGTTTATAAAACCACAAATTCCCTGCATGACAGTATAACAAATTGCATAACTCCTGACCAGACTGCACTATAGCGCAGGCTGGCCTGGAGTTAAGCTGGGATAAGACCCATTTTTGCATGACAGGGCTATTTTGCATATAATAAATATGCAAATATTTTTTATATTGGGCAACCTATTATCATGCATTGTTCTGCATTACAATTAATTAGATACCTCTGCTGAAATGTACATGTTTTTTTCTGCTATGTAAAAAAGGACATTAACCCTTTCAGTGCAGGAACCGAATTTTGAAGGCCTGTGCAAACAGTTTGGATCCAGATGAGACGCCACAGAACGTGGCGTCTCATCAGGATCCAAACTGTTTGCTATTCTGATAGTAATCTTTGAAAAAAATCGAAGAAAATGCTAATTTTTGTAATTAAGCAGACAACATTTATGCAGACGACAAATTTCCCAGCATGCAAAGGCTTAATCCTGAAAATCCTCTGTTTGTCTCAAATGATTATTTCATGAACATCTAACAAAGTATAATACTTTAAAAATATATATATATATATATGATTTTTTCCCCTAAATGGCCAGAAAAAGTCCTCATGTGTCAATTAATAATTATCAGTAATTATCAATTATTATTGATTTATCAGTTTGTTTGATTGACAGTCTTTTTCCTAAACCCTTTGCATGCTCGGAAATTTGTCGTCTGCTAAAATGTCGTCTGCTGAATTTCTAAAATTAGCATTTTCTTAGATTTTTTTCAAAGAATACTATCATAATAGCAAACAGTTTGGATCCTGATGAGACGCCACGTTCTGTGGCGTCTCATCAGGATCCAAACTGTTTGCAAAGGCCTTCAAAATCGGGTTCCAGCACTGAAAGAGTAAACATAAGTATTTTACAACATCAAAGTTCCTATTTAAATCGTGAGGAGAATGTAGAACAAATTTAAACTATGATTCAATTTTATAAGATGTTTAATTGCTTTTAACCAAGATGTATGTATGTATTCAATTAATTTCAGTTTCTTTCTGGTATTGTTCTCTTGCCTGTAATTTTAGGCATACATGCACATTTGTTATGAACTATCAATTCACGCATATCTTTAAATTCTCATAAGGTGCTTGACAAAACAGGGTTTCGGGTCCCCAAAATGTTTGGGAGGGGGGGGCAGTTTTCATGATATTGTTACAGAAAATGAAGTGTCTTTCATTTTTCATAAAATGTGTGACAAAACAAGGCCTAATGATTCAATAAAAGTTGTTTTTTGAATTTCCGTTGTTTCAAGTACCTTACCCCTTTAATGTTTCCACTTATCCATTACTAGTTTACTGGTGCATGCTGGTGGGTAATGAACATCATGTCCAATGTTTGCTAAGGGGATCTCAGACCAAATCGCAAGGACATTATTTCCATGGTGACAGCACATGAATGCCTCCAATGGATTCTGATCACAGCGAAGCTTATTGGGAGATAAACATGTTGATGCGAGGGTGGGAATGGGTCAAGTGTGCTCCCTGATAAAGCCTGGAAAATGTGACAGTTGGCGCTTAGCATAGTAATATTTGCTGATAGCTCCATTTGTCTAGATTATAGAGGGAGAATTTGTCAAGAAATGCTGATTCCACTTTCAAGTTAGCTTAGTGGTTGGTAACCTTGCTTGGTTCAATCCTTGGGCGCTGCACAATTGTGAGTCGGGTTGGTGGTTAGCATACCACAAAGGTGGAGTTTTTGAAAGATATACGATGCTTCATAGAGGTATGTTTGAGATCTTCATTGGAAAAAAAACACTAGGCAGTAATCGTCAAGTACCAACACCATTGCGAACAATTTGGGGAGAAGAAATTAGATTAATTACCATAGGAGCAACTGAATTTGAACACTTTGTGCCAAGTTTAGCATGTTGTACATGGTTTCCCTCTGTTGACGTAATAGGAAGCACATTTGTTAATTTTCTCTTAGCTTTTAGCAAAATGTTTGCTTGCACTTTTTTCATTAGAAATCATCTATTTTAGGTCGTTCAATCACGTGGTATTCCTCCTATGGTCAAAAGTAGTGCATATTAATAAAGATTTCCTTTTCTCTTTTCTTTGGTTAAAAAGCAATTTAGCGGGCACACCCATACCTTTTTTGGCTATTTCCTGTATCCTATGTGTGTCTGCAATATTTTGGCGCATTTCATAATGGAATACATCAAACGTTGAACGTTTGAGATGCACTGATTTGTAGAAGTCTCACTGCTCAAACCAGGTCTTATATTTAGGTGAATGGGATTTTTTTAGAAGTTAAAAGAAGGTATACGTTTTTTTTTGCAATTTTCTTAAGAGGATAGATCCGTCTTTTAAAATGGTACCAGGCTTGCAAAATCTGATGTGTGTATATTAAAGAAAGGCAAAAATGGTTGGAAAGTTGGCAGTTTTATAATGGGACACTACGGGAATAAGATATTGTGCATAAGAAAGGCAAAAAAATGCGTTGAAAGTTTGCAGTTTTATAATGGGAATTAGATTTTGTGTATAAAAAAAGGCCAAAAATGCTTTGAAAGATTGTAGTTTTGTAATGGGACCCTACGGGAATTAGATTTTGTGTATAAAAAAAGGCAAAAAATGCTTTGAAAGTTTGCAGTTTTGTAATAGGATCCTTTGGGAATTAGATTTTGCGTATTAGAAAGGAAAAAATGCTTTGAAAGTTATGTCAGTTTTATAATTGGATCCTATTGGAATTGGAATTTATGAAAACTAACTTTTGCACTCATATATGTCTGAAGGATGATGTTCAAGCAGCTCCTGTTTTGTCATCTCAAGTCTGTAAGGTTTATAATTTTCTCTGATAGTATTTACCCAATGGAAATATGGCATAGTTTTTATACTGGTGACAAATCACCATCTGAATATTTTAAGTAAAACGCATCAGTTTACGAAATGGTTGTCACCTTAAATGTGCTTGCTTTTTGGAAAACAAATGTGCAGTTGTTGTCAACATGTGTTGTTGTTAATTCTTTAGGCAACAGTTTTGAGAGAAGTAATACAGTCTATCTTTTGCATGCGACCACTTGAATTACGCGACCTTTTTCTAATGTGCGACCACTTGAATTATGTGACCTTTGTCAAATGTGCGACCACTTGCATTACGCAACCTTTGTCTAATGTGCGACCACTTGCATTACGCAACCTTGGTCTAATGTGCGACCACTTGAATTACATGACCTTTGTCTAATGTGCAACCACTTGCATTACACAACCTTTGTCTAATGTGCAACCACTTGCATTACGCAACCTTTGTCTAATGTGTGACCACTTAAATTACGTGACCTTTGTCTAATGTGCGACCACTTGCATTATGCAACCTTTGTCTAATGTGCGACCACTTGCATTACGCAACCTTTGTCTAATGTGCGACCACTTGAATTACATGACCTTTGTCTAATGTGCGACCACTTGCATTACGCAACCTTTGTCTAATGTGCGACCACTTGAATTATGTGACCTTTGTCAAATGTGCGACCTCTTGCATTACGCAACCTTTGTCTAATGTGTGACCACTTGAATTATGTGACCTTTGTCTAATGTGCGACCACTTAAATTACGTGACCTTTGTCTAATGTGCGACAACTTGAATTACGCGACCTTTGTCTAATGTGCGACCACTTGAATTATGCGACCTTTGTCTAATGTGCGACCCCTTGAATTATGCGACCTTTGTATTATGTGTGACCACTTGAATTATGCGACCTTTGTCTTAAATGCGACCACTTGAATTAGGCATCCTTTGTCTAATGTGCGACCATTTGAATTACGCGACCTTTGTTTAATGTGCAACCACTTGAATTACTTGGCCTTTGTCAAATGTGTGACCCCTCTAAACACGACCTTTGTCAAATGTGCGACCACTTGCATTACGCAACCTTTGTCTAATGTGTGACCACTTGAATTATGTGACCTTTGTCTAATGTGCGACCACTTAAATTACGTGACCTTTGGCTAATGTGCGACAACTTGAATTACGCGACCTTTGTCTAATGTGCGACCACCTGAATTATGTGACCTTTGTCTAATGTGTGACCACTTGAATTATGCGACCTTTGTATTATGTGTGACCACTTGAATTATGCGACCTTTGTCTTAAATGCGACCACTTGAATTAGGCATCCTTTGTCTAATGTGCGACCATTTTAATTACGTGACCTTTGTCTACTAAGCGACCACTTGAATTGCGCGACCTTTGTTTAATGTGCAACCACTTGAATTACGTGACCATTGTCTAATGTGCGACCACTTAAATTATGCGACCTTTGTCTAATGTGCGACCACTTGAATTATGCGACCTTTTTCTAATGTGCGACCACTTGAAATATGCGACCTTTTTCTATTGTGCGACCTCTTGCATTACGCAACCTTTGTCTAATGTGTGACCACTTGAATTATGTGACCTTTGTCTAATGTGCGACCACTTAAATTACGTGACCTTTGTCTAATGTGCGACAACTTGAATTACGCGACCTTTGTCTAATGTGCGACCACTTGAATTATGCGACCTTTGTCTAATGTGCGACCCCTTGAATTATGCGACCTTTGTATTATGTGTGACCACTTGAATTATGCGACCTTTGTCTTAAATGCGACCACTTGAATTAGGCATCCTTTGTCTTATGTGCGACCATTTGAATTACGCGACCTTTGTTTAATGTGCAACCACTTGAATTACTTGGCCTTTGTCAAATGTGTGACCCCTCTAAACACGACCTTTGTCAAATGTGCGACCACTTGCATTACGCAACCTTTGTCTAATGTGTGACCACTTGAATTATGTGACCTTTGTCTAATGTGCGACCACTTAAATTACGTGACCTTTGGCTAATGTGCGACAACTTGAATTACGCGACCTTTGTCTAATGTGCGACCACCTGAATTATGTGACCTTTGTCTAATGTGTGACCACTTGAATTATGCGACCTTTGTATTATGTGTGACCACTTGAATTATGCGACCTTTGTCTTAAATGCGACCACTTGAATTAGGCATCCTTTGTCTAATGTGCGACCATTTTAATTACGTGACCTTTGTCTACTAAGCGACCACTTGAATTGCGCGACCTTTGTTTAATGTGCAACCACTTGAATTACGTGACCATTGTCTAATGTGCGACCACTTGAATTATGCGACCTTTGTCTAATGTGCGACCACTTGAATTATGCGACCTTTTTCTAATGTGCGACCACTTGAAATATGCGACCTTTTTCTATTGTGCGACCACTTGAATTATGCGACCTTTGTCTAATGTGCAACCACTTGAACTACTTGGCCTTTGTCTAATGTGTGACCACTTGACTAACGCATCCTTTGTCTATTGTGCGACCACTTGAATTATGTGATCTTTGTCTAATAAGCGACCACTTGAATTGCCTGACCTTTGTCAAATGTGCAACCACTTGAATTACGCAACCTTTGTCTAATGTGCGACCACTTGCATTACGCAACCTTTGTCTAATGTGCGACCACATGAATTATGCGACCTTTGTCTAATGTGCAACCACTTGAATTACTTGGCCTTTGTCTAATGTGCGACCACTTGAATTACGCAACCTTTGTCTAATGTGTGACCACTTCAATTATGCGACCTTTGTCTAATGTGCGACCACTTGAATAACGCATCCTTTGTCTAGTGTGCGACCACTTGAATTACATGACCTTTGTCTAATAAGCGACCACTTGAATTGCCTGACCTTTGTTTAATGTGCAACCAATTGAATTACGCGACCTTTGTCTAATGTGCGACCACTGTAATTATGCGACCTTTGTCTAATGCGACCACTTTGAATTCCCCGGACCGTTTTAACTGTACTAAGCTTCTTGTGTTTTACACAACCAGTGACCGCTGATTTTTGTGTATTTTGATGTCTAAATCTTGGATTTAGCGACCACTTGGAGGTAAAAATGTAAATTCTTGTGACCATTAGCGGAAAAACTTGACCGCCAATTTATAATCAGTTTGAAATCATCAAAGGAAAGCCTCTTCATGTCAAGAAGCCATAAAACGACCATAAAACAGCACATTATCGCCAATAAAATTGGCTTCCGTTGTCTAGCTATCAACATGCTGAACCAATTTTGTAAAAGTACATGCATAGCTCCACCTTTCCAATCTTTTATGGAGAATGAAGGTGGAGTTCACGGTTAAGTGCACTAGCCAATGCGCTGATATTGAACATGTAATTCATGATTGTTTAGTCCTCGTTTGCAATGTTTGTTACTCAACCTAAGCTTGGAAACAATGAATAAATTTATCTTGGCTTTTCTGTGACAGTCCCAGTTGTTCCAATATGCCGTCTTCCTTTAAATTTTAAACAAATGGCCAACGTTTGTGTTTACCAAATTCTAAAACACATTTAGAGTAAATATCAGCAAGAGTGTTTTGTTGGCTTATTGCTAGTTATCAAATTGCATTGTAATCATATTTTGAACTACACTCATATCTGTATTGTTTCATTTAATTTGAATCTTAAACAAGATTTTTGTGTAAAAGAGTTTGTATATGAATTTGATAGTGACAACAATTTAAATTTTTCCATTTTCTTGCAACTTTGACCCTCCTTAAAAAGTGAACTAACATAAATGGATAAATAGAAGATAGACTGTACAATATAACTGTATTTTCAAGTCTATGTATTGTTTACCAATCCTCCACGCAGAATTACTGTTCCATGCTCTCACATACAATCTCTGCCATCACAAGAAAATCCTATCATGCAGATTTGTTAGGATTTTATTATTTTATGTTTTATAAGTTTCTATTATGAAATATAGTATCATTTTCTTTTATATTTTGAAAGTAGTGTATGAGTTTAGGGTCCTTATAAAATACAAAAAATACCTTATCAAAAAAAGTGAAAAAACAACAATGGTAAAATTATTGTTCCACGTGGCTCGGCTATCATCACATGGTTGGTTATGAACGCAGGGATTTGATCCAGATATGCTTTTTCCAGTCAAATCTCTACGTGGGGACTGATTGTTTATGTATGTAAAATAAATGTGTGTCCAATATTAGGTTCACGAAGGCTGTCTGTGACTCCAATGGTTTCTTGTATAAATGTGGGGAATTTGACAAATTAAACAATTTAAAAATCATATTCAGTATATACCAGAAGTGTTTGCCTTAAATGGATATTAAATATTAAATACATAAATTGTATGTTTGCTATTTTGAGAATTAGCTTTCAAGCAGCCTTACATCTTGTTTAAAATGAGTTCAATAGATGTATTTACATGTTGGAATTAATTGGTACTGTACCGATTCATCGCAGCCTTACATCTTGTTTAAAACGAGTTCAATAGATGTATTTACATGTTGGAATTAATTGGTACTGTACCGATTCATCGCAGCCTTACATCTTGTTTAAAACGAGTTCAATAGATGTATTTACATGTTGGAATTAATTGGTCCTGTACCGATTCATCGCAGCCTTACATCTTGTTTAAAACAAGTTCAATAGATGTATTTACATGTTGGAATTAATTGGTCCTGTACCGATTCATCGCAGCCTTACATCTTGTTTAAAACGAGTTCAATAGATGTATTTACATGTTGGAATTAATTGGTCCTGTACCGATTCATCGCAGCCTTACATCTTGTTTAAAACGAGTTCAATAGATGTATTTACATGTTGGAATTAATTGGTACTGTACCGATTCATCCAGTATGGTTGAATAGATTAGCCTTCATTGATTAACATTACCTGATGTGGATTTTCCAATTATTTCAACAATGCCTAAAACACTGATTAAACAATGACTATAATAAGGAACTGTTGGACCATGAGAATTGATTTTCTTTAATAGTATGTAAACATTATAGACCTGTCTTTACATTTAACGTTAAGATTAATCCTCAAGGATTGATTTTTCTTTTTTTCGGCAAAAAAGGCGTACACAAGTTTTATTTCCGGAATGTATGTCTTCATGATGAAATTTTTTACTTGATTTCCTGAAAATATTTTGAGTTTAGATTTTTATTTTTAAATTACATAAAAAAGATTTTAAGCTTAATTTGGACAGTGACTTTTTTCCCATGTGACTACATTTTTGGATTTGTATGCTACCTCTTTTCCGGAAAGTAACTGCTTTGTGAGTCCATCCAAATTATAACTTGAATGGAATTGAGTGAGCATGGGTCTACAATAAATTTCCTGTAATGGTTTCTTTTCTACTCCATGTCAGTCTTACTGTCCTTCCATTGTTACCTTCCATTGTTACCTTCCATACATTCTTCAGTCCCTCACATTATACGTTTATCAGTCCAATGATTTTTGCAGGGAGTCATTGCCGTTGGATTATCAATATGCTACTTTTGTATGTGTGTGATCTAACTCTTTCAGTGCTGGAACCGAATTTTGAAGGCCTTTGCAAACAGTTTGGATCCAGATGAGACGCCACAGAACATGGCGTCTCATCAGGATCCAAACTGTTTGCTATTGTGATAGTATTCTTTGAAAAAAATCGAAGAAAATTTTAATTTTAGACATTCAAGTGACGACATTTTAGCAGACGACAAATTTCCCAGCATGCAAAGATCTAAGACACTTCTGATCTGAACAGTCTTGAAACTCATATGCAGCATCTCTACATGGTGGAAATGCACATCTTTGTGCAGCATCTCTACATGGTGGAAATGCACATCTTTGTGCAGCATCTCCACATGGTGGAAATGCACATCTTTGTGCGATGATTTTTCTCAGAACAGGGGTTATATATTTCTGTGATGGTAAAATATCTAACTAAGCATCTTTTTTGCTAAAAAATGTTGTTGGTTCATACAATAAGGCATTTTCATTTGATCCTTAATTCGTGGATTTGTTTCAAATGTCTGAAAGAAGAAAGAAGAAATAGGGCTTGACAAGTTGTTGGACATTTGATTTTGTGGTTGATAGATTAACCCACAGAAATCCATGAAAATTACTGTAAGAAGAAAACAATTGGTTTCACAATATCCGGCAATTGTTTCCATACTTTGTGCATGTTTGTTTTCTCATTGCATTTTCTTTTTTTCTAAGAATATTGGCACCATGACTCTCTGTGATTTGTATACTTATAATATTCCCTGCACAGACGACCCCGGCGAAATGTTGTTCATGATTTCATGAACACTTCAAGCCAATCAAGAACTGTTCATGAACGGTTCTGAAAAAGTTCCTTAGCTTGGTTCATGAACTTTTGGACATGAACTGTTCTTAAGACATGTTCATGAACTGTTTATGAATTATTGTTGAACATTTCAAAGTTCATGAACAGTTCTTCATCTAACCATAAATACTTAGTGATGAACATTTCATGCACAAGTATTTCTAATGACTTTTCTGAGACAGACTTTAAGGATCCATCATGAATAATTCATGAATTCCTTTGTGCTAGATGTTTCATACATATTTTTGAAAGTAATATTGAAATGTCTAGCATACAAATCTTGTAGATTTGTGAAACCTGTGAAGTTAGTATGAATATGCATAGTACTTTCACCACTGTAAGTTAGTGTTCTTGACCTGTTCTAGAGAATTTTAAGAACATTTGTAAAAGAACTGTTCAAGAACTGCCTTCAGGAACACTTCAATAACTATTTAAGGACCTTTCCTGTTCTTGAATTATTCTTAAACTATTCTTGAACACTTTAAGAACTTTTTTGAACAACATGTTTCCTTCTGAATTGTTCTTAAACAGGTCTACACAATGTTTTTGAACGTATGATGGACTTTTTAAGAATCCAATATGTTCTTAAAAGGATCTGTCATTGTTCGTGAAAATATGGAAGACTTAAAAGACAAGTTTAAGAACCTTTTAAGGACATCTTATTTCAAGAACAGTTTAAGATGATATCAAGAACTCAATGTACATTGCATTGCTGTTTTTACAAATAAAGAATATTGTGTGCACAGGAAGTTGAAACTGAAGGCACATGGTTTATGTTATATTTGAAAATGTAAGTCTTTAATAAATTACCGACTGAACTGATCAGCCATTGGTTCCATTTCAAGTTCTTTGGCACTGTAAGTGTAACCATTTCAGGGAAACCATTGATTAGTAAATGATTCTTGAACTGAAAATGAGACTATTCATAATCTTTTCAATACATGAATTATTCATGAACATATAGTGCAAAGTTGTATTATGAAATTTAAAGAGTATTATCAAACCACTTGTATCTCAGTTATTAGTGTTATATTTAAACTATTGTTATATGTTGCTATCAATATGTTAAGTTCTAATACAAGACTTGTTTCTTCTTACCCTGACCTGTTTGTTGAGCTTTAGTAACACTTATGATAACCTTTGCATAAATTGACAAATTCTTGTTCATGAATAGTTCATGAACACTTCATGCCACCTCAGTTCATGAACTCTTGAAGAACTATGGTTCATGAACTATTCACTTACAGTTCGTGAACAGAAAATGAGCCATTGAAAAATAGAAGGAAAATGTTCATGAACTGTTCGTGAACAGCAAAAACCTGAAGAATTTTTCAAGAATTGTGTTGTTCATGAACTGTTCAAGAACATTTCATGCCATTGATGTTCATGAATAGTTCATGAACACTTCATACCATTAGGTTTCAAGAATATTTCATGAACACTTCATGCCATTAGTGTTCATGAACAATTCATGAACTAAAATTTCAAGAACTTTTCACAGACGTGGCTCATTTTCTGTTCACGAACTATTCATGAACAATTCATGAACTCAGTTCACGAACAGTTCATGAACTGTTCACGAGTTATTCGTGAACTGCAGAACAACATTTCGCAGGGGGATCTTTGGCAGTTTTATTCTGCTATAATATTAAATATGTTCTTTGTTTTATGCTAAGTGTAATGGAGCATAAATATATTATTGAGTTGGTTGCAACACTAAAATGTGTTCCATTTTGCTGATATTTTTGGATTGCTTTATATTTAATTACTCTTAGTTCATAAAGTTTAATACTATGAATTAAAAAAAAGTCAGATTTGTATGCCCCTGCCTCACATGCTAAAAGGCAATAGGTGTAAAATGGTCATCCTTTATTACTGCTGTAACAAAATGCTAAATTACAGCATGCACTGTTTGCATAAAATCTTCTTTACAACTGAATGGCCTGAAGGTTATATGTATTTAGCTAGGTCCAACTTTGTTTCATGGTTTTCTACAGAGATTGTTAAAATCATGTCACTGTTGTCGAAAATTCGTCCTATGGGAAACCATTTTATAATATTATCCTTCCCGTATAAAAATTGTGCATATTTAATTTTAGATACAACTGTGGTTCAAAATGTCAATATTTAAATGTTTGTCAAAGTGTTTCTTGTATTTTAGGGGAGTGCAGAATACTGCTCATGAAACTTTATTGTTTTGAACAACTACAATTTCAAATAATGTGCCTTCTCGATTGCAAAAAAGCTGTATTAATTATATAATCATACTGTATTAAAAAAGCCATATTTCTAAATACGTTAATGGAAATTTTGAATGATAATTTATTAAATTTATTATGCCCCCCTTCGAAGAAGAGGGGGTATATTGCTTTGCTCATGTCGGTCTGTCGGTCGGTCCGTCCACCAGGTGGTTGTCAGACGATAACTCAAGAACGCTTGGGCCTAGGATCATGAAACTTCATAGGTACATTGATCATGACTCGCAGATGACCCCTATTGATTTTGAGGTCACTAGGTCAAAGGTCAAGGTCACTGTGACCAGAAATAGTAAAATGGTTTTTGAATGATAACTCAAGAACGCATACGCCTAGGATCATGAAACTTCATGGGTAGATTGATCATGACTTGCAGATGACCCCTATTGATTTTTAGGTCACTAGGTCAAAGGTCAAGGTCAAGGTGACCCGAAATAGTAAAATGGTTTCCGGATGATAACTCAAGAACGCATACGCCTAGGATCATGAAACTTTATGGGTGGATTGATCATGACTCGCAGATGACCCTTTTTGATTTTAAGGTCACTAGGTCAAAGGTCAAGGTCACGGTGACCCGAAATAGTAAAATGGTTTTCGGATGATAACTCAAGAACGCATACGCCTAGGATCATGAAACTTCATAGGTAGATTGATCATGACTTGCAGATGACCCCTATTGATTTTGAGGTCACAAGGTCAAAGGTCAAGGTCACGGTGACCTGAAATAGTAAAATGCTTTTCAGATGATAACTCAAGAACGCTTTTGCCTAGGATCATGAAACTTCATAGGTACATTGATCGTGACCTGCAGATGACCCCTATTGATTTTCAGGTCACTAGGTCAAAGGTCAAGGTCACAGTGACAAAAATCGTATTCACACAATGGCTGCCACTACAACGGACAGCCCATATGGGGGGCATGCATGTTTTACTAACAGCCCTTGTTAAAATTATTGTTTGTTGTGTGCTTTACACTTCAACCTCACAATTGCAGTTAATTGTCCTCTACCGGTTTCACCGGAGGGGACTTATGGTTTGCGCTTTGTGTGTCTGTCAGTCTGTGAGTCTGTCACACTTTTCTGGATCCTGCGATAACTTTGAAAGTTCTTAATATTTTTTCATGAAACTTGAAACATGGATAGATGGCAATATGGACAATATGCACGTTCATTTTGTTCCTACATAAAAAATGCTGGTTGCTATGGCAACAAATAAAAAAAAAATAAAAAAAATATATTTCTGACAATGGTGGAGCCGGTAGGGGACAATTATATTGCTTGGCAATAGTCTTGTTTACATATTTATAAGGGAAATAATGGATAACATTTCAGATCATTTCTTTTGATACATTCTTATCTCATTCAAATATGTGTCATACAGGATAAAAATTACCTAGATTAAAACTGCAATGATTGCACAAAGATCAATACCATAGGAGGTAATCATGTGTCTGCATGGACGTCGCCATCTTACTTGTCACATGATCCCTGCTTTGACAACCTCAGCATATAACAGTCTAGTTCCTATAAGTCTCAGGTGAGCAAACTATGGCCTTAAGGCTGTTTTGATTGAACAATTAATTTTCTCAAAATTTCTATATTTTTTTTCCCATAATCATGTTTTTCTCAGCATTGGGCAGTATGCAATGTGCAATAGGAAAAAAGTATCCGCGATTGTTCCTGTTTTTACACATAAAAACGTATTTTCATACTTCACAGGCTGATCTGGGACAACACTTTGCACTCTTGCATTAAGCCCTGTTTTCCCTTGCACTTTTGCATTAAGCCCTGTTTTCCCTTGCACTCTTGCATTAACCCTGTTTTCCCTTGCACTCTTGCATTAAGCCCTGTTTTCCCTTGCACTCTTGGTATTAAGCCCTGTTTTCCCTGAGTGTGTCTCATATAGGAAATCCATACCCTTAAATTGCATTGCAAGATTGTTTGCAGAAACTCATTGATTTAGATGCAAATAATATGGTGTCTAACTTATCATGATGAACATTTTTACAACTGAGAGGAAAGTATTTATCAGTACTATTAACCCATTAATGCCTATAGCGTCTAGAAAAAAGGCCTTGGCAAACAGCGTAGACCCAGATGAGACGCTGCATGATGCGGCATATCATCAGGGTCTGCACTGTTTGCTTAAAGGAATTTCTGTAAGAAATATTCTTAATAAATAGAAATAAATATACTAGACATCCCTAATTTATTAAATAAATTGATCCAATTTAGAAGGATGGGAGAGTGCACTAGGCATAAATGGGTTAAATATGTTTTCACTGTGTGAGAGGCTGTTTAGAAATTTAATAAAAGTCATGTAATATGTGAATGACAAGAGCTCTGCATGATGTTAGTTAATTGTCTTTTAAATGTGTTTTATTTTTAAATGACATACTGTAAAATCATCATGATTCATTGTAAAATAAATTTTAGTTGATTTCGTGGTCTGAAAATTGAACACAAACAAATCCGAAAATGACAGAAGCAATTTGTTTACCCATTTCAGTCTTTTTCCTCCAAAGTCAGAAAGCCTGAAGTTTATGTGTCCATCGATGAAGTCTTTTTTTTTTTTTAAACACCACAAAATTTCATGCTGAGGAATATTACTGATTTTACAGAATTCTGGCCTTGGGAGCATTTTCAGTCTTGATCTAATAAAAAAAAACTTGTCTGTGCAGTGATTTGCTGTAAGGAAAATTGTTCAGCAGGTCAATATAACAATATCGGGCCAATATGACAATGTTGGTTTCATGCCATAAACTGTTATCAAAGGATTACATCGCAATAACATACATTAACCTTTGATTAGATTATGGCATTTGCCCATCAATCAAATTCATTACAAGGCATATGTTGCAGGGGGTAGCTGCGTAATTACGTTGTAAATGGGAATTCCATTTTGTGGTGCTAAATAAAGCTTGTTGCCCCACAAGCAATATCGTATATTGCATAATAAGCGAGCATACCCTTATGGAAATCAAAGCACTGACAACATTTATAAACATGTTGGCATGATATAAGACTATACAGAAGTGCAAATAGATAATAGAGTATTTTTTATTTTAGGTCTGCAATGTTTGTAGTCAGAAATATAATGCACTTGTTTTTGTGGAATAAAATAATGATTGTATTGGGGTAAAGTTGGCTTTCTGCATAAATCATACATCTTTCCCCAATATTATATTAATCCAAATTTTCATCATCTGCGCCAGATCCTTTTCATCCTCATTAACATCAAATAAACTTATTGTTTCACTCAAAACATTGATGTGTAAACTCACTAAATACATATATGCGTAACCTCACTGAATACATTGATGTGTAACCTCACTAAATACATCAATGTGTAACCTCACTGAATACATCAATGTGTAACCTCACTGAATACATCAATGTGTAACCTCACTGAATACATCAATGTGTAACCTCACTGAATACATCAATGTGTAACATCATTGAATACATTGATGTGTTACCTCACTGAAAAAATTGATGTGTAACCTCACTGAATACATCAATGTGTAACCTCACTGAATACATCAATGTGTAACCTCACTGAATATATTGATGTGTAACCATATTGTTCTTTAACATTATGGTAAATGAATTAATACCTGATACTAATAACATTTTTTCATTTTTGCCCATATATGTTTGGTTCAGGAGTTTAAAAAGCGTGACATAACCCCCCCCCCCCCCCCCCCCCCCCTTTGAATCTTGAAGTTCATACTGTCCTATAGCAGAGGGGGTAATCACGTGACAAACAAAATGGCGACATCCATGCCGAAGCAGGTATTTTTCGTCGTTTTATACCCTGTATTACTTGTATTTTTATGTCCCCCACTATAGTAGTGGGGGACATATTGTTTTTGCCCTGTCTGTCTGTTGGTCTGTATGTCTGTTTGCGCCAACTTTAACATTTTGCAATAACATTTGCTATATTGAAGATAGCAACTTCATATTTGGCATGCATGTGTATCTCATGAAGCTGCACATTTTGAGTGGTGAAAGGTCAAGGTCAAGGTCATCCTTCAAGGTCAGAGGTCAAATATATGTGTCCAAAATCGCTCATTTTATGAATACTTTTGCAATATTGATGATAGCAACTTGATATTTGGCATGCATGTGTATCTCATGGAGCTGCACATTTTGAGTGGTGAAAGGTCAAGGTCAAGGTCATCCTTCAAGGTCAGAGGTCAAATAAATGTGGCCCTAATCGCTTATATTATAAATACTTTTGCAATATTGAAGATAGCAACTTGATATTTGGCATGCATGTGCATGTCATGGAGCTGCACATTTTGAGTGGTGAAAGGTCAAGGTCAAGGTCATCCTTCAAGGTCAGAGATCAAATATATGTGGCCCAAATCGCTTATTTAATGAATACTTTTGCAATATTGAAGATAGCAACTTGATATTTGGCATGCATGTGTATCTCATGGAGCTGCACATTTTGAGTGGTGAAAGGTCAAGGTCATCCTTCACAATGTCAAGGTCATCCTACAAGGTCAAACATCATATTGGGGGACATTGTGTTTCACAAACACATCTTGTTTTTTTTTAATTCCGCTCACTTTCCAGCCATATTCAGGAAGAAAGTTACTGGCTTTTATTTCATAGTAATATTCGCTCTATATCTCGACTTTACTTGGTGCGAAATTTCTTATAGGGATGACCTTATTAGGGCTCCACTAAGAAAATTTGCGGGGAGTAAAGTCGAGATATAAAGCGAATTTAAATACGAAATAAACGCTAATCACCTTTTTACTGATATGGCTGGAAAGTGAGCGTCATTTAAAAAATAAACGGAAGTAATAAAGGGTATAAAACGGCGAAAAATAACCGTCTCGGTATGGAAGTCGCCATATTGACTATCACTTGATTATATATACCCACTCTGTATAGTATCACAAACATTTTGGAGTAGGAAAATATAGAAAATCATTAATACAGTAATTAGATGGCATACAATTAGCTATTTGGGTTTAAAAAAAAATTGCATTGAGATGAGAAAGCTAGGTGATGCATTGGTCTTTATCTAATGTAATTTAACCCCCATTTCAGTAAGTGACAAATAAATACCCTAAGAAATTAGCACCTTAAATCCTGCTGGATCAAAGGTGAAATCAAAGTCAGAAAGGATAATTGGGAAAACATTTTGGCACTGTTAATTTTTAGTAAAAAATTCATTAGTATTGTTACAAAGAGGATCTGACTGTCAGGGTGAAAAAAGAGGTATACTTAAATAGCATGAACCAACAAGGGAAGAAACTCCTGACGTCACATATTCAGTAACAAACAAAAGTTCGCTCTTTACTACTTCGCTTTACATGGGTCTAAATAACATTTGAGAGCTCTTTTCTGATTGGATGAAACAGTGCAAAATCAGCCAATCAACAAAGTCGAAACACTAATCTGACAGAGTATTCCATTTCATGCTGCGTGCAATCTATTTACAACACACAAATTGTAAACCAAAAAGTGTGAAAACTGCTTCTAAAATACATGGAAAACTGCTTCTAAAATACATGGAAAACTGATTCTAAAATACATGGAAAACTGCTTCTAAAATACATGGAAAACTGATTCTAAAATACAAGGATAACTGTTTCTCAAATACATGTAGAAGGATAACTGCTTCTAAAATACATGGAAAACTGCTTCTAAAATACATGGAAAACTGATTCTAAAATACATGGAAAACTGATTCTAAAATACATGGAAAACTGCTTCTAAAATACATGGAAAACTGATTCTAAAATACAAGGATAACGTTTCTTAAATACATGTAGAAGGATAAGTCTGCTTCTAAAATACAAGCATTACTGCAATAAAAGTTTAGAATAACTGAAATTTCAGCTGCAATCAAGTAAGAGGAGTAGTAATATTTTTTGTAGTAAGTATAATTATAGAATTAAAGCAGCTGAAATATGTTAAAAGTTATAAAACAATAATGCAGTAATTAAGGCTTATAATAAATTAGCTATACAGCCTTATGTATTATTAGCTCTACTGGCCGAAGGCCTGAAGAGCTTATGTCATTGCGTGGTTTCCGTCGTCCGTCCGTGCGTGCGTGTGTGCGTTAGACTTTTTCTTGTTTATGCGATAAAGTCCACAGTTTTCATCCGATTCTTTTCAAACTTGTTCAGTGTGTTGATATTAATGAGGACTCGAATCCTATTGAAAATGGGTTACATCAGAGTAAAAAGTCCAGCATTATCTCCTCTTGAATTTGAGAAAATTGTGAAATAAGGCTTGTTTACGCAATAAAGTCCACAGTTTTCATCCAATCATTTCCCAACTTGCACAGTGTCTTTATCTGAATGATGAGTAAAACCCTATTAATAATTAGCAATATCGAAGTCCAGAATTATCTCCCCTTGAGTTGAGAAAAAAAAGAAAATCTTTAACATTTTGCCATAGTTTTTGCAATATTGAAGATAGCAACTTCATATTTGGCATGCATGTGTATCTCATGGAGCTGCACATTTTGCATTGTGAAAGGTCAAGGTCAAAGTCATCCTTTAAGGTCAAAGGTCAAAAACAAAAAAAATCAAAGCGGTGCAGAAGGGGACATTTTCCGACAAACACATTTCTTGTTTGTTTACATATAAAGTTCTATCCTTTTGAAACTTCAACGGATGTTTCATATCATCAAGGGCCAGAACCCCATTGAGAGTGAAGAAAAAATTTGTCCAACTTATTGTTGAAAAGGAGCCATTTGAAGTTTAAATTTTACGTTCGTTCTTGTTTATGCAATGAATTTCCCATTTTGGGTCTGTCTGTTTTAAACTTACTCAGATTGTTCATACTATCAAGGGCTTGAGCCTTATTGATTCCAGCCAGTAGAGCGATTCAGGCCCTCATGGGCCTCTTGTTGTATGAAAGATAAAAGTATAAATAAATAAAAGCAATAATAATTATACTATGATTATCACTTTTCTTCTTTCTCTTCTTCTTCTTCTCCTCCTTCTTCTCCTTCTTCTTCTTCTTCTTTTTCTTCTTCTTCTTCTTCTTCTTCTTCTTCATCTGTTTTTCTTCATCTTCTTCATCTTATTCTTTTTCGTATTATTACTATATTAACAATACAGTGGCAATAATGCAATTATGTTTACAGGATCACTTTAACAGGAAAGCTCAATGTTATCCAAGAGGTAAAGGCCCCAAATATAAAATTGTGCCAAATATTTTTCTAAGCAAAAGAAAAAAATATCATTCTGCCCAGTAAATAAAAGATTGGCTTTCATTATTACCGTAAAAGTATTACGGTAAATCAAACATTGGCTCTCATTATAACCAAGTGTGAAACTGATATCCCCAATAGATTGGGCTAAAGTCCATCAATAGTCTTCAAGCATTGCTATTGGCATATTGGCGTCGCCCTCAGTTGTAAGCCTATATTGTTTCCAGGCATAGCGCATTAACTTCGACCCAGGTAAAATGATTGATGAAGCAATATCTAAGTAGAAAATGTGTTCCATTTTCCTAATAAATTACAGCATTGTGTCTCCGGGAATGTTATTGCAATTGTTATTGGAACGGGACTTTAATAAGCCGTGTATCCAAATCAGGGCCTTTAGCTTTCGCTCATTTTTATGAGCCTCGGTCTGAAAAAAACGGGAATAAATGCATGTATGGGAATTTTCTTCTCAGATTATCCTGCGCAGTCCGTGTGGTTAAGCACGGAAGACACGCTGCTTTTTTTTATGGTACCGGTATTTTTCATTTAAAGAAAATATCTATTAAGTGAAAATCCCTTTAAGGTGGGAAGTGTTTTACAAGATTAGCCGGTGCATCTGGCACAGGCTAGTCTTGGACAACACTTTGCGAGCAGGTAGGCTCAGATCTTGCGGAATGTTGTTGCAATTGTTTGAAAAGTGCTCTTGAGTTCATCTATAGTTTTCCAATACTTTGCCACGGTGTAATATGCCACTGAGCTAATTGTCATTTGTATTGAACATTCTTGTGGACACATACGTTTGTAAATGTTTATGCTATTGGTGTACGTATCAGTGAGTTATTTGTTGATCCTATCAGGAAGGTGAGGAACCGTGTACTTTCTAACGTGCAAGTAAGTGATTACCTTGTTGCTTTCTTTTGAACAAAATTAAAAAAAATATTGTGATTTCCTGCAAAAGAAAACTTAATCCAGTATCTTAAATTATAATTGTTTCTTAAGCTGTTGATTTGATTATGTTTTATTTATGATTCAACCAGCTGTATAATTTGATCAGATATGTTGTTGTTTTTTTGTGTGCAAATAATATACTATTTTTGGGTTTGCACATTTGAATTTCAAACAATTAAATATCCAAGCCAATATAGGGTTTGAGCATATGTGATATTTTCACATATCTTGATTACATATGGAATTCAATTATTATAGAAAAATATAAGTATGATAAAATGTATATTTAACTTTTTATTTGGTTTCTGTGTTCATTCAGTATGTGGTGCGAGCATAAGCAAAGCTGAATTTCAAACTTAAATCTTAGAAATGATGTCTTTAAGAAATATAATAATGAACATGTAAAAAAATGCCATGGGACTGTTGCTTAGCTATTATATTTAACCCTTTCAGTGCGGGAACCGAATTTTAAAGGCCTTTGCAAACAGTTTGGATCCAGATGAGACGCCACAGAACGTGGCGTCTCATCAGGATCCAAACTGTTTGCTATTCTGATAGTATTCTTTGAAAAAAAATCGAAGAAAATGCTAATTTTAGAAATTCAGCAGACGACATTTTAGCAGACGACAAATTTCCCAGCATGCAAAGGGTTAATGTGTTTATGCATTCACCCCAAAACCTCAATTCCTGAAAAGAAATTGTGTAATTGTTGCATTTCGATCAATGTTGGTTGCCTTATTTTGGAAGTACTTATAATGTATATTTTATGAATAATAAACAACAACAAAACAACAACAAAACAACAGGTATCAATTTACTCCTCTAGTCAAGACCTATAATATTTCCCCCGTTTGGTGCAAAAAGGTACTGTGTGACATCGAAAATAACCCTTAAAGCGCTGGAGCTGAATTTTAAAGGCCTTTGCAAACAGTTTGGATCCAGATGAGACGCCACAGAACGTGGCGTCTCATCTGGATCCAAACTGTTTGCTATTCTGATAGTATTCTTTGAAAAAAAATCGAAGAAAATGCTAATTTTAGAAATTCAACAGACGACATTTTAGCAGACGACAAATTACCCAGCATGCAAAGGGTTAAATGCCACATTGTACCTTTTTGCACCAAGGGAACAAATTATGATGATATTGTTTGAAAAGTACTTTTGTTCAGTCGAAAATCCCATGTAACTGAGTTACAAAGTTAGGTGATACAGTTTACACAAATGGGCAAACAGTTTCGGATAATGTGTCGAGTTATCGCAGTTTATTAACCCATTTATGCCTAGCGTCTAGAAAAAAAGCCTTGGCAAACAGCGTAGACCCAGATGAGATGTCGCATAATGCCGCGTCTCATCAGGGTCTGCGCTGTTTGCTTAAATGAATTTCTGTAAAAAATATTCTAAATATAGAAATAAATATACTAGACATCTCTAATTTTGGAAATAAATTGATCCAATTTAGAAGGATGGGAGAGTCCACTATGCATAAATGGGTTAAGATCCCCAATTTCATCATCAGAAGCAATAGCATGCTTTTACTCTTACATAACAAGATGGCTCCATCAAATAAAACAATCAAAGCGCTGAAGGCACTGAAACAGTAAATGCTTAAAATGGATGAGAAACTGACAATAATCAGACATCTGTGAAGTATTTTAGTCAAGATAAATAATAAAAAGAAAGCTCAGGAGAGCAATAAAAATGTTTTAAATATGTTTTACATTGGTTTAATTCAATATGAAGTTTGTTGTTTCATACTGTTGCACTAGTTCAAAAATTGTGAAACTCAATAACAAACATTCTAAAATAAAACACCATTATATAGAATGTAAAGGGCAACATTTTATTGCATTAATTAAGTTATTCTGTCACAGGTTTTCTTGAATTTAGCTTTATTTTTTAAAGAAACATTTGGGAATAGTACAAACTCTTGTTGGGATATAAAAGCGGGAATTTCTTGTTGATTTAGAAAAGGACGATTTTAAGGAAAATAATTGTCAAAATTTCTTTTTGCTTAACCTCATTAGGAATTATAACATCACAGCTCCTGCTCAGAACTGCAAAGGCGTGTTAATGTGTGAAAAGTATTAACATGAAAAATATAAAAGGGAAAAATTTCTATATAAGTTGACATCACAAAAGGCATTAAAATACATAAGTAGCGGGTTTTGTTGCATTCAAACAACATTAATTTGATAGCATCCTTAAAGTGGTTTTTAACAGGTCGCCTTGGCATATATATTAAATGGATATATTGATACAAGTGAATTTAATATGAATTTACTTTAAAAGTTCAAGTTATAAAGCTGTATGGGAAACATGGTTCTAAATGTTAAGACAAATTAAAAAATAATGAAAACCTTAAATTGGAATTTGTATTTCCCATGTAGGAAAATATATACTTTTTCCATTGGGAATGGGCTCCCTTACAGGCCCCAAATTTGAACAAAAAAACCAACACTGTCAAGGTCACAATTCAGTGACAATTTTAAATGATTTGTTTGTTTTTGCTCTTTCAAATTTAAGAACTTGTAGGTTTTTATTTTTTCTTCAATTATTAAACCCAAATACTAAGCAATAGGTCGTATACACAGTTTTTCCCAAAAGAGGCTCACCATCGTCATTAATTCTTTCCCTTTAACGCCCCCACTCATTGATCTGTCGGTAATCTGTCGTTAACAGATCAAGACAAGCATTAATCTCTTGGTGATGATGGTTACCATTTGCTAATTTGCCGTGATAAACATTGATTTGATAATCTGCCTACATTCCTTTTACATACTCAAAGTTTTGTCAAGCAAACCAAGAGCAAATTACAGAGAAAATTGTTGTTGTAGAGATGATCTAATCTCTTGCTGCTGCTTTGTTGTGTTACAGACTTGGGTAATCTATCTTTGTGTAACAGATTGGTGAAATCCCACACCTTGTGCTAATGGGAATTTAATGCAGCCAGATTTGGTGACTTTTGTTAGGGCTTCTTCTCAGAATAATTGTACGGATTCAGTTATTGTCATTGGATAAAAGTCTGGAATAGGCTGATTTTGTACTCTTGTCTTTTTGACTCTTAGGTTTTTTTTTTATTTTCTCTCTTGGTAAAGTATTAGTACTTCAATTGTACTCTTTTTTGGACAGTTAAGGGCTTATGTAAAATTTATCTCTCCCTAATGTATTTTAACCCTTTGAGCGCTGGAACCGGAATTTGAAGGCCTTTGCAAACAGTTTGGATCCAGATGAGACGCCACAGAACGTGGCGTCTCATCAGGATCCAAACTGTTTGCTATTCTGATAGTATTCTTTGAAAAAAATCGAAGAAAATGCTAATTTTAGAAATTCAGCAGACGACATTTTAGCAGATGACAAATTTCCCAGCATGCAAAGGGTTAAGTTAGTCACTATGGACAGAATGTAAGAATTTTCTTTTTTTTATCATGGTTTTGGTATTAATTAACCCATTTATGCCTAGCGTCTAGAAAAAAGGCCTTGGCAAACAGCGTAGCCCCAGATGAGACGCAGCATGATGCGGCGTCTCATCTGGGTCTGCGCTCTTTGCTTTAAGGAATTTCTGTAAGAAATATTCTAAATAAAGAAATACATATACAGGACATCTCTAATTTTGGAAATAAATTGATCCAATTTAGAAGAATGGGAGAGTCCACAAGGCATTAATGGGTTAATTCGAATAGGCCAGTTCATAGGCATTTATGTTGTGGTATTGTATTGGTCACAGTGTAGTTCATTTTCTTCTGATATACTAGTGTTTTATTCAGGCCGTTTTAGCGTGGCGCGGCGCCACGCCGCTTTTTTGAAGCGCCTCGCTGCCCCTTTCAAAGCAA
Organism: Dreissena polymorpha; assembly: GCF_020536995.1. Classification (NCBI taxonomy): domain Eukaryota; kingdom Metazoa; phylum Mollusca; class Bivalvia; order Myida; family Dreissenidae; genus Dreissena; species Dreissena polymorpha. The sequence goes on from NC_068364.1 coordinate 30,261,455, forward strand.
ATCAGCGCCACGCTGCCCTTTTCAAAGGCCGCCGCCCTGTTTTCCGCCGTGCGCGACCTTATTGATAACATCTTAATTGCCTCTTAACCAAGCTTCTAAGCCGACTATTATCAGCGAAGATTCGCGCGGTTGTGAATACGTCATGCGTGAATAACCATGTGTCAATATCAATCGATAATTTCAGTGGCTTTGTAACACTAATCAGTCCGGATACAATCGTGCACAGTTACTTAGGAGACTTGATGAAAACCTCGATGTTATTCACGTGGAAATTGTGCATTTCATGCATAATTCAGTTATATCAAAACATTTATTTTTACGCGTAATTAAATTTAAAAAAAACACCAGTTGTATCTGTAAAATATTGATTTGATTTCAATTTAATGCAAAACAGTTTTAAGTTTATAAAAAATAATTTTCATGGCTTGCACTAAGCGGCGTACGGCAGTATATTACGCCCGATTATTGTTTCCATACGCTGATTACAAAACCCCATGACGTCCACTGTACTTCCTGAAATTGGCCATACGCCGAAAATAGCAACCCGTGACATATTAAAGCTGTCGATTAAAATAACGCTCCGCCTCCTATCCAATACAGTTGGCGCAGGCTCATATTAAAGCTGTCGATTAAAATAACGCTCCGCCTCCTATCCAATACAATTGGCGCAGGCTCACAGTAGATGTGTGTTGATGAATTGTAGCAGACGACAATCTTAACACGTTTGCTGTTCACGGTTAGGCAGACCGCGCTTAATTGAAGCACGTGCTTGTTTATTGTCACGATGTTTTGATTACAATAACGTGTGAATGTCGGCAAAGAAGTTGATACCCCGTCTTGGACCCTGTTTGGCCAAAAGTTGTTAATTGTTGTAACAGTAGTAGGCCTGCACCATTGGTTCAATTAAGAACATTATGACCCGTTTGTAACTTGTCAAAATATGTTAATTGGCAAAAGAAAAAAATATCATTCTGCCCAGTAAATAAAAGATTGGCTTTCATTATTACCGTAAAAGTATTACGGTAAATCAAACATTGGCTCTCATTATAACCAAGTGTGAAACTGATATCCCCAATAGATTGGGCTAAAGTCCATCAATAGTCTTCAAGCATTGCTATTGGCATATTGGCGTCGCCCTCAGTTGTAAGCCTATATTGTTTCCAGGCATAGCGCATTAACTTCGACCCGGGTAAAATGATTGATGAAGCAATATCTAAGTAGAAAATGTGTTCCATTTTCCGAATAAATTACAGCATTGTGTCTCCGGGAATGTTATTGCAATTGTTATTGGAACGGGACTTTAATAAGCCGTGTATCCAAATCAGGGCCTTTAGCTTTCGCTCATTTTTATGAGCCTCGGTCTGAAAAAAACGGGAATAAATGCATGTATGGGAATTTTCTTCTCAGATTATCCTGCGCAGTCCGTGTGGTTAAGCACGGAAGACACGCTGCTTTTTTTTTATGGTACCGGTATTTTTCATTTAAAGAAAATATCTATTAAGTGAAAATCCCTTTAAGGTGGGAAGTGTTTTACAAGATTAGCCGGTGCATCTGGCACAGGCTAGTCTTGGACAACACTTTGCGAGCAGGTAGGCTCAGATCTTGCGGAATGTTGTTGCAATTGTTTGAAAAGTGCTCTTGAGTTCATCTATAGTTTTCCAATACTTTGCCACGGTGTAATATGCCACTGAGCTAATTGTCATTTGTATTGAACATTCTTGTGGACACATACGTTTGTAAATGTTTATGCTATTGGTGTACGTATCAGTGAGTTATTTGTTGATCCTATCAGGAAGGTGAGGAACCGTGTACTTTCTAACGTGCAAGTAAGTGATTACCTTGTTGCTTTCTTTTGAACAAAATTAAAAAAAATATTGTGATTTCCTGCAAAAGAAAACTTAATCCAGTATCTTAAATTATAATTGTTTCTTAAGCTGTTGATTTGATTATGTTTAATTTATGATTCAACCAGCTGTATAATTTGATCAGATATGTTGTTGTTTTTTTGTGTGCAAATAATATACTATTTTTGGGTTTGCACATTTGAATTTCAAACAATTAAATATCCAAGCCAATATAGGGTTTGAGCATATGTGATATTTTCACATATCTTGATTACATATGGAATTCAATTATTATAGAAAAATATAAGTATGATAAAATGTATATTTAACTTTTTATTTGGTTTCTGTGTTCATTCAGTATGTGGTGCGAGCATAAGCAAAGCTGAATTTCAAACTTAAATCTTAGAAATGATGTCTTTAAGAAATATAATAATGAACATGTAAAAAAATGCCATGGGACTGTTGCTTAGCTATTATATTTAACCCTTTCAGTGCGGGAACCGAATTTTAAAGGCCTTTGCAAACAGTTTGGATCCAGATGAGACGCCACAGAACGTGGCGTCTCATCAGGATCCAAACTGTTTGCTATTCTGATAGTATTCTTTGAAAAAAAATCGAAGAAAATGCTAATTTTAGAAATTCAGCAGACGACATTTTAGCAGACGACAAATTTCCCAGCATGCAAAGGGTTAATGTGTTTATGCATTCACCCCAAAACCTCAATTCCTGAAAAGAAATTGTGTAATTGTTGCATTTCGATCAATGTTGGTTGCCTTATTTTGGAAGTACTTATAATGTATATTTTATGAATAATAAACAACAACAAAACAACAACAAAACAACAGGTATCAATTTACTCCTCTAGTCAAGACCTATAATATTTCCCCCGTTTGGTGCAAAAAGGTACTGTGTGACATCGAAAATAACCCTTAAAGCGCTGGAGCTGAATTTTAAAGGCCTTTGCAAACAGTTTGGATCCAGATGAGACGCCACAGAACGTGGCGTCTCATCTGGATCCAAACTGTTTGCTATTCTGATAGTATTCTTTGAAAAAAAATCGAAGAAAATGCTAATTTTAGAAATTCAACAGACGACATTTTAGCAGACGACAAATTACCCAGCATGCAAAGGGTTAAATGCCACATTGTACCTTTTTGCACCAAGGGAACAAATTATGATGATATTGTTTGAAAAGTACTTTTGTTCAGTCGAAAATCCCATGTAACTGAGTTACAAAGTTAGGTGATACAGTTTACACAAATGGGCAAACAGTTTCGGATAATGTGTCGAGTTATCGCAGTTTATTAACCCATTTATGCCTAGCGTCTAGAAAAAAAGCCTTGGCAAACAGCGTAGACCCAGATGAGATGTCGCATAATGCCGCGTCTCATCAGGGTCTGCGCTGTTTGCTTAAATGAATTTCTGTAAAAAATATTCTAAATATAGAAATAAATATACTAGACATCTCTAATTTTGGAAATAAATTGATCCAATTTAGAAGGATGGGAGAGTCCACTATGCATAAATGGGTTAAGATCCCCAATTTCATCATCAGAAGCAATAGCATGCTTTTACTCTTACATAACAAGATGGCTCCATCAAATAAAACAATCAAAGCGCTGAAGGCACTGAAACAGTAAATGCTTAAAATGGATGAGAAACTGACAATAATCAGACATCTGTGAAGTATTTTAGTCAAGATAAATAATAAAAAGAAAGCTCAGGAGAGCAATAAAAATGTTTTAAATATGTTTTACATTGGTTTAATTCAATATGAAGTTTGTTGTTTCATACTGTTGCACTAGTTCAAAAATTGTGAAACTCAATAACAAACATTCTAAAATAAAACACCATTATATAGAATGTAAAGGGCAACATTTTATTGCATTAATTAAGTTATTCTGTCACAGGTTTTCTTGAATTTAGCTTTATTTTTTAAAGAAACATTTGGGAATAGTACAAACTCTTGTTGGGATATAAAAGCGGGAATTTCTTGTTGATTTAGAAAAGGACGATTTTAAGGAAAATAATTGTCAAAATTTCTTTTTGCTTAACCTCATTAGGAATTATAACATCACAGCTCCTGCTCAGAACTGCAAAGGCGTGTTAATGTGTGAAAAGTATTAACATGAAAAATATAAAAGGGAAAAATTTCTATATAAGTTGACATCACAAAAGGCATTAAAATACATAAGTAGCGGGTTTTGTTGCATTCAAACAACATTAATTTGATAGCATCCTTAAAGTGGTTTTTAACAGGTCGCCTTGGCATATATATTAAATGGATATATTGATACAAGTGAATTTAATATGAATTTACTTTAAAAGTTCAAGTTATAAAGCTGTATGGGAAACATGGTTCTAAATGTTAAGACAAATTAAAAAATAATGAAAACCTTAAATTGGAATTTGTATTTCCCATGTAGGAAAATATATACTTTTTCCATTGGGAATGGGCTCCCTTACAGGCCCCAAATTTGAACAAAAAAACCAACACTGTCAAGGTCACAATTCAGTGACAATTGTAAATGATTTGTTTGTTTTTGCTCTTTCAAATTTAAGAACTTGTAGGTTTTTATTTTTTCTTCAATTATTAAACCCAAATACTAAGCAATAGGTCGTATACACAGTTTTTCCCAAAAGAGGCTCACCATCGTCATTAATTCTTTCCCTTTAACGCCCCCACTCATTGATCTGTCGGTAATCTGTCGTTAACAGATCAAGACAAGCATTAATCTCTTGGTGATGATGGTTACCATTTGCTAATTTGCCGTGATAAACATTGATTTGATAATCTGCCTACATTCCTTTTACATACTCAAAGTTTTGTCAAGCAAACCAAGAGCAAATTACAGAGAAAATTGTTGTTGTAGAGATGATCTAATCTCTTGCTGCTGCTTTGTTGTGTTACAGACTTGGGTAATCTATCTTTGTGTAACAGATTGGTGAAATCCCACACCTTGTGCTAATGGGAATTTAATGCAGCCAGATTTGGTGACTTTTGTTAGGGCTTCTTCTCAGAATAATTGTACGGATTCAGTTATTGTCATTGGATAAAAGTCTGGAATAGGCTGATTTTGTACTCTTGTCTTTTTGACTCTTAGGTTTTTTTTTTATTTTCTCTCTTGGTAAAGTATTAGTACTTCAATTGTACTCTTTTTTGGACAGTTAAGGGCTTATGTAAAATTTATCTCTCCCTAATGTATTTTAACCCTTTGAGAGCTGGAACCGGAATTTGAAGGCCTTTGCAAACAGTTTGGATCCAGATGAGACGCCACAGAACGTGGCGTCTCATCAGGATCCAAACTGTTTGCTATTCTGATAGTATTCTTTGAAAAAAATCGAAGAAAATGCTAATTTTAGAAATTCAGCAGACGACATTTTAGCAGATGACAAATTTCCCAGCATGCAAAGGGTTAAGTTAGTCACTATGGACAGAATGTAAGAATTTTCTTTTTTTTATCATGGTTTTGGTATTAATTAACCCATTTATGCCTAGCGTCTAGAAAAAAGGCCTTGGCAAACAGCGTAGACCCAGATGAGACGCAGCATGATGCAGCGTCTCATCTGGGTCTGCGCTCTTTGCTTTAAGGAATTTCTGTAAGAAATATTCTAAATAAAGAAATACATATACAGGACATCTCTAATTTTGGAAATAAATTGATCCAATTTAGAAGAATGGGAGAGTCCACAAGGCATTAATGGGTTAATTCGAATAGGCCAGTTCATAGGCATTTATGTTGTGGTATTGTATTGGTCACAGTGTAGTTCATTTTCTTCTGATATACTAGTGTTTTATTCAGGCCGTTTTAGCGTGGCGCGGCGCCACGCCGCTTTTTTGAAGCGCCTCGCTGCCCCTTTCAAAGCAAATCAGCGCCACGCTGCCCTTTTCAAAGGCCGCCGCCCTGTTTTCCGCCGTGCGCGACCTTATTGATAACATCTTAATTGCCTCTTAACCAAGCTTCTAAGCCGACTATTATCAGCGAAGATTCGCGCGGTTGTGAATACGTCATGCGTGAATAACCATGTGTCAATATCAATCGATAATTTCAGTGGCTTTGTAACACTAATCAGTGTGGATACAATCGTGCACAGTTACTTAGGAGACTTGATGAAAACCTCGATGTTATTCACGTGGAAATTGTGCATTTCATGCATAATTCAGTTATATCAAAACATTTATTTTTACGCGTAATTAAATTTAAAAAAAACACCAGTTGTATCTGTAAAATATTGATTTGATTTCAATTTAATGCAAAACAGTTTTAAGTTTATAAAAAATAATTTTCATGGCTTGCACTAAGCGGCGTACGGCAGTATATTACGCCCGATTATTGTTTCCATACGCTGATTACAAAACCCCATGACGTCCACTGTACTTCCTGAAATTGGCCATACGCCGAAAATAGCAACCCGTGACATATTAAAGCTGTCGATTAAAATAACGCTCCGCCTCCTATCCAATACAGTTGGCGCAGGCTCATATTAAAGCTGTCGATTAAAATAACGCTCCGCCTCCTATCCAATACAATTGGCGCAGGCTCACAGTAGATGTGTGTTGATGAATTGTAGCAGACGACAATCTTAACACGTTTGCTGTTCACGGTTAGGCAGACCGCGCTTAATTGAAGCACGTGCTTGTTTATTGTCACGATGTTTTGATTACAATAACGTGTGAATGTCGGCAAAGAAGTTGATACCCCGTCTTGGACCCTGTTTGGCCAAAAGTTGTTAATTGTTGTAACAGTAGTAGGCCTGCACCATTGGTTCAATTAAGAACATTATGACCCGTTTGTAACTTGTCAAAATATGTTAATTGGCAAACACAGGTATGAATTTTACAAAAATATTGAACTTGTACCACTTATCATTCGTGTTAAGAATGTCGCAACGTACGCTTTCCGATTTTGGCATTCCACCTTCGACGAAACGTAAATTAGAAATTGAAGCAAATTGCTTTGTAAGCAAAACAAGTTTATATCGGAGACCAATTAACGTGTATTGAATTAATTGACAATGAACAAAAGACAGTACGGCGCTGTTCATAGTTACACATTTAGCGAAATAAAATGTACACAATACAACACGTGGTCATGAAAACAATGTCATTACGCAGAACTTTCTGACTTTTCAAAAAAATGTTAGTGTTTGTGAATCTCCATTTAAGATGCATATACAGGACTTGTTTGTGCAATGTGTGTAACGTTTTAGATATAAATAATTGTTTAAGAGGGTAACTCATTTAACAGTATTCTAAGACTTCTTTGAAAAGCTATAGTTTGTATAAGATATATATCCTATGGTGTTTAATCTTGTTTTTTGTTACTACATGAAAATATAAAACACATAATAAAATATACATTCTGGATTTTGTTGGTTTAATTATTCAACAATAAATCTCAAAACTATACATACAATGTTTGTGTGTAACAAAGCTTGTTATTAAGTCACTATACAGATATATTTGTGCCCTTTTTATGGATGTCGCGCGCTAAAGTGCCCTTTTTTGAAATTTTGCACAACGCCCTTTTTCCTTCATGTATAAAACACTATATACTTACTGGTTTTCAAATTATTGAAACTTTAAACACAATACAAATTATCGAACCATACTTAACCCATTTATGCCTAGCATAAAGGCCTTTGCAAACAGCGTAGACCCAGATGAGACGCCTTATGATGCAGCGTCTCATCAGGGTCTGCGCTGTTTGCTGAAAAGAATTTGTGTAAGAAATATTCTAAATATAGAAATAAATATACTAGACATGCCTATTTTTGGAAATAAATTGATCCAACTAAGAAGGATGAGAGAGTCCACTAGTCATAAATGTGTTATGACATGCATTTGAGGTGCAAATTATGAATTTAAGCCTAGGTCTGTGAAAAAGGTGCCTAATTCATTTGTGTAAAGTGTCCTCATAGATGAGCCTGTCCAGTCTGCACAGGCTAATCAGGGACGACACTTTCCACCTTGACTGGATTTTTGTTTAGAAGAGACATCCTTTCAATGCAAATTTTCATACAAGCGGAAAGTGTTGTCCCTGATTAGCCTGTGAGAACTGCGCAGGCTAATCTGGGAGGACACTATGCACATGCCCTGTTTTCCCAGAGCACAAGAAATAGTGACTGTACATGTAACCACCATGTGTGGCACGTTTTGCCCAATAAAGAAAATGTCAAACCTGCACATGTTGCGTTTATACGAGCCATTAAAATAGCGGAAAGCTATTATTTATTACACACCACTTGCAAAATTGGAATACAACGATTTAATAATGTACAAAAAAAGAAGTGCTGATGAATTCTTATCAATTTATTATGTGCAAAAGGTAATGCTAATGCAATATTAATGGTATTTCTGATTTGTGCACATTTGTTATGCTTTGCAAATGATCCACTCTGATTCTATTTTAAGGCAAAAAATGAAATTTTTGTTTCCAACATGTCATTAACATTTAAAGGGACCGTCAACCACAAACAACGAAAAATAAAAGTTCTAAAATCCTGTATTTTTTTACAATTATTAGTTTATATTGATTTAAATATCATGACTGGTATATTACATGTGTGGCACTTTCTACCCAATTACATGTGCAACTGTATTTGATGGTAAAATATATACATATTACTATACACTACTTTTATATTTAACCTTTAATAGACATGTGTTGGATGCATTGCATGTTTTCTGTTGATATTTTCCGGTGTCTGATTGCAAAACATTATTGTTATAATTCATATTAATGTGATATCTTGTCTGCTATCTTGAAATAAAATATGTTGAAAAAATAAATGATGATAAAATTAACAACCCATGCGAAAACCAAAACTGTTGACCTGACATGAGGTCCAATAACTTTTAAAATTTACTGGAACTCACCAGATTTTACCGGACCTTGTTCTTCGTTAACCAAACAAGAGAAAATATAGTATTTATATAAATATGCTTGTTATAAGAATTGCACTAATTGACAATGTTATGTCACCTGCAAAGATAGCAAGTTCTACTGGTTGAAAAAATTATATTTAATTTAAAAATTGACAATCTTTCCAGGTAAAATAAAAACATAAACAAGTCTGTATTTTTTTTTACATAATCCTTGTTTCCCTTTCATTTTTAACCAAAACAAAGTTTAATCAAAATCTATTCTTGTTTTTTTTTTAAGTCAGAAACAAGGACTGACAGTTTTTGGCAATAATACCGGACCTCAGCAAATCTTATTGGATATGTCCTAGGTGCGATGTCTTTCATAATGGGTTGCTCTGTACAATTTTACCGACCTAGACTGTTCATACAAACAAAAGACAAAAGATTAATTTATGCGAAATTATATGAGGACGAATATGACTCAATAACTCAACCCTTTGCATGCTGGTAAATATGTCGTCTGCTAAAATTTTGTCTGCTAAATGTCTAAAATTAGCAATTTTCTTCGATTTTTTTTCAAAGAATACTATCAGAATAGCAAACAGTTTGGATCCTGATGAGACACCACGTTCTGTGGTGTCTCATCTGGATCCAAACTGTTTGCAAAGGCCTTCAAAATCCGGTTCCAGCTCTCAAAGGGTTAATTCTGTAGTTTCTCTATTTTGCCAAGTTATACAGATTTGTTAGACAAATTGGATAACTGCCACTGATTCAAACTGAACCAATTCCTCTTTGATCAATACACCACAAATGTCAGTGTGCCAGTGACAGTGCATTTAGTCGGTGGGGGAGTTGGGGGGGGGGGGCAATTATAGATGCAGATTGTTGACAAATATTTCCTCATAAATGTCTTTTTGTTGTGTGTGCGTGGGGGGGGGGGGGTTGGCATGGACAAGAGGGAAGAGGGTGGAGTGAAGTGGAGGGGAGAGATTGAGTCAGAGTGAAGCGCTATATGGATGCACACGTATTTCTCTGGGAAAATGTGTCTATGAAACCTTGTATGTTTGTACAAAAATATTACGACAACAAGATGTAAAAAAACACTCTCAAAAAGAGAAATAGATGAGTGTAATACAAAATTGAAGAAAAAATGAGGCAGGTGTGCTTGGATTTTGTTGGTACTTATTTAACCCATTTATGCCTAGTGTCTAGAAAAAAGGACTTGGCAAACAGCTTAGACCCAGATGAGACGCTGAATGATGCGGCGTCTCATCAGGGTCTGCGCTGTTTACTTAAAGGAATTTCTGTAAGAAATATTCTAAATATAGAAATAAATATACTAGACATCCCTAATTTTGGAAATAAATTGATCCATTTTAGAAGGATAGGAGAATCCACTAGGCATAAATGGGTTAACCTATGATGGCTGCCATATTATAAGCATACAATCTCTTGCTGTTACTACTAACGCATGGTGACTGTTAATTATATTTAAGAAAATGTTTGAAGGTCACGTGTTTTGAAAAATATTGTTAATTGTGATTGTCTCCTGGTATTTGTGATTGTCTTCTGGTATTTTATGAGAAAAAGCCACCAGGCTATGAAGCCTCCACTATCCCACTATCCCAACATCGTTTTAGTTGTTTCCTCGAATTTAAGATAACACAATCAATTGACACAAAAATCAGCAACTGTCCAAAACGTTGACCCCAATATGTCAATCCTGCCTAAGATCATTGATTATAGGGCCTTTCTCCAATTTATTGGACGTTTCCTTGTGCAAACCATTCAAGATGGATGAAGTATGTGTTTTTGCCCGAGACACTCTGCTGTTGACACAAAAGACAAGACACTTGAATAAAATGGCGTAGTGGATATGGTGTCTGCCTAGCGACTTGTAGGTCACATGGTGTCTGCCTAGCGACTGGTAGGTCACATGGTGTCTGCCTAGCGACTGGTAGGTCATGGGTTCAATCTGCACTGTGGGAGCGTTCTTTAGGCTAATCTGGGACGACACTTTACGCACATGCATTATGCCTAGTTTTCTCAGAATGCAACTCAAATAATACTGAAAACACTTCTATTCTCAAGTTGAAGCACTTATTTGCAAAACTACGACAACACTTATTTCCCATTTGCAGTCAAAATGCTGCGAATTTTCCTGGTTCAAAGGAACCCGACCCTATTCCCACAATGGAGAAAAAAACACTGCATAAGTTGAATCCTTCATATGAAAATGTGAAACAGTTTATCTTAATATGTTTAGTAACTATATCGGAGGGGGTAAACATGTGAAAAACTCATGATGTCAACGTCCTGGCCAAGACAGTTATTTTTCGCCGTTTTGTACCCTTTATTACTTGTATTTATTCTTAAAATACCGCTGACTTTCCAGCCATATGAGCAAGAAAGTGATAAGTGTTTATTTCGTATTAATATTGGCTCATTATCTCAACTTAACTTGCTTCGAAATTTCTTAGGGGGAGCTTTAATTTTGTAACCCGCTAAGAAATTTTGCAGAAATTTAGTCAATATATAGAGCCAATATTAATACGATGTACACGCTAATTACTTTGTTGCCCATATGGCTGGAAAGTAAGTGGCATTTTTACCACTAAGATAAGTAATAAAGTGTATGAAACGGTGAAAAATACCTTTCTCAACCTGAATGTTGCCATCTTTTTTGTCACATGATTACCCATATTATGGATGAAAATAGATATAATATTGCACTAAATGAATAAAATTAGCCCAAAGTTTATTGATTTTTTAGGTCTGTGTTTTCTGAAAAAACACGAGGTATTGTCATAGCCAGCTCATCGTGTCGTCCGCCGTCCGCCGGCGTCGTGCTAAAACTTTCACATTTTGCTCAAAAATCAAAGTGCTTCCACCTACAACATGGAAACTTCATATGTAGATGCACTTGATGAGTTCTACACGCCACACCCATTTTTGGGTCACTAGGTCAAAGGTCAAGGTCACTGTGACTTATAAAAAAAAACAAATATGGCAAGCTTTCATTTATTAAAAACTGCACCCGCAGCCGAGCGTTGGCACCCGTTATGCGGTGCTCTTGTTTAGTCTTCTTTTAGCAAATTGAATAGATATAAACATAATCCAAACAATCTCTTGTCATGACTATAATTTGGAGAAGAATTAAAACTGTCTCTCTCCATTCCTGCAGGCTATCAAAGAAGTCTAAGACTTCATTGAATGTCTTGCCATCTTTCCATGGCGGAGATAAAAAACAGGAAAAATGACTTTAGTGGTGTAGATCTAATCAATGTTTTCGCAATATCAAGAATTTCCCAAGTGGGTTATGATTCCATTAGAGACCTGCTCGGTTGAGGTGGTTGCAATTTGACCATGGAAATCTCATTAATTCCAAAAAAAGGCCAACGTTTGTGGCCCAAATTGAATGCTGTTGGCAAGAAAAAAAAGGCCTGCCCTCCCTTGGAAAGATAGTTTTAATCTAGAAATGTTTGTTTGGATGTAAGCGAATAAGTTGCAGAGTGTAAGGCAATCTTCAGACTGATGATTAAATCGTGAGATTAGTTCTTTGTTTTGGCAATTTTATGCAAACACATTGCGGTAAATTTAATTAGTAGTTTTGCCATTTGTTTGTTTATCTAAGAAATAGAGAATAATAGGTTAGTGTTGATTATAGATCAGGGACCGTGGCGTCTCATCAGGATCCTAACTGTTTGCTATTCTGATAGTATTCTTTGAAAAAAATCAGAGAAAATGTTAATTTTAGAATTTCAGCAGACGACATTTTAGCAGACGACAAATTTCCAAGCATGCCAAGGGCTAATATACATGAATAAAGATCATTTTTCCAGAGCACAACTCATGTGGCCCCAATGGTGCAAAAAAGGTACTATGTGCTTTCAAATTTCAATTTCACATGGCACCTTTTTGCACCAAGGGGGGTAATGTGCTGTTTTCTTGTAACCAATGGCGATCCAGCCAAAGATTATGTGTTGTGTTATTAGCCCTTTTAGTGCTGGAACCAAATTTGAAAGGCCTTTGCAAACAGTTTGGATCAAGATCAGACGCCACAAAACGTGGCGTCTCATCAGAATCCAAACTGTTTGCTATTCTGATAGTGGTCTTTGAAAAAAAGTGAAGAAAATGATGATTTTAGAAATGCAGCAGACACCAATTTAGCAGACAACAAATATCCCAGCATGCAAAGGGTTAGAGGAAGGACATGTTTTATTCCGTTTGCTGCACATTACTATCTTTGGTTGGTCAATAAAGCCTTGAAAACTTGAAGCTATTGAGAAAGGTCTTTAATTAACCCATTTATGCCAAGTGGACTCTCCCATCCTTCTAAATTGGATCAATTTATTTCAAAATTAGGGATGTCTGGTATAATTATTTCTATTTTTAGAATATTTCTTACAGAATTTCGTTAAAGCAAACAGTGTAGACCCTGATGAGACGCCGCATTATGCGGCGTCTCATCTGGGTCTACGCTGTTTGCAATGTCCCTTTTTCAGGATGCTAGGCATAAATGGGTTAATTTCAGAGACTACAAGCACATGACAATTCTAATCTTAGTGGGAAAATGTATATGTTATCTATTGTCTCATTTTCAGTGGCCAACCCACCGGAAAAAGCAAAGGATGACAGCACGTTACAGTCTCGCAACGGCCAACTCGATCGTAAGTCCCACTTTGAAATTTGTTACGTAGATTGACATATTCATGCCCTTTGTTACATAGATTGAAGTTTTCATGCCCAGTAAGTTACGTACATTGACAATTATTTTCATGCCCTTAGTTACGTAGATTGACATGTTCATGCCCTTGGTTACGTAGATTGACATTTTCATGCCCTTGGTTACGTAGATTGACATTTTCGTGCCCTTGGCTACTTCAATCAGGTGGCATAATATAGTTTTGCCATATTTAGGTGTAAATGTTTTTATATTTTAAGGTATATAAAAGACTTAACCCTTTCTCCAACAAGAAGCGAGGTGAATATGGCTTTAACCCTTTCAGTGCTGGAACCTTATTTTGAAGGCCTTTGCAAACAGTTTGGATCCAGATGAGACGCCACAGAACGTGGCGTCTCATCAGGATCCAAACTGTTTGCTATTCTGATAGTATTCTTTAAAAAAAAATCAAAAAATGCTAATTTTAGAAATTCAGCAGAGGACATTGTAGCAGACGACAAATTTCCCAGCATGCAAAGGGTTAAAGCATCCAGCATAAATCTGAACAACCTGCAAGTAACTCTGTTCAGCTTTTATGCTGTTTGCTGTTCATCAGTATCTTAAGATTGGAGATGGGGCCTTAAAATATTGAATCTATTAAGAAAGGTCTTAAATTAAATATAACTTTTTAAGGGACTACACACAAATGAAAATATGTATCTAAGTGGTAAAAGGTTAATCATTTTCATAGAAAGCTCTTTTCAATTAATGTCACTAATCATAGGGCAGTAGATCTGACAAAGATGTTTGATAAGTGGAGCATAATTTCCTAAGGCAGCTCTTGTTTAATGTCATAAAGCATAAAATGAGCCGCGTTCTGAGAAAACTGGGCTTAATTCATGTGCGTAAAGTGTCGTCCCAGATTAGCCTGTGTAGTCCGCACAGGCTAATCAGAAACGACACTTTCCGCTTTTATCGTTTTTTAGTTTCAAGGAAGTCCCTCCTTACCCAAAATCAAGTTTAGGCGGAAAGTGTCGTCCCTGATTAGCCTGTGCGGACACACTTTACGCACATGCATTATGACCAGCTTTCACAGAACAAGACACATATAAGAATATTTGTACATTTATTGACCTATTTTGATTCATTTCAGATGAAACACTAAGTAAAGGTATTATATGCAAAATTGTTAATGAGCAGTCTTCTGTGAAAAGGGGTTTAATGCATGTGTAAAGTGTCGTCACAGATTTTCCTGTGCAATCTGAACAGGCTAATCGAGGATGACACTTTCCACTTTTATGATATTTTTGGTTTAAAGAAACTCTTCATAGCAAATATCTAGTTTAGAGGGAAAGTGTTGTCCCTGATTAGCCTGTGTGGACTACACAGGCAAATCTGGGACAACACTTTACGCACATGCATTAAACCCCCTTTTCACAGAGCACGGCTCATATGTACGCACTTGCACCTGGCACCAAGCATGTACTTGCAGGGTTATTTTTGTCCCGATTTTATAGCCGAAATTCGGCTATGTTCCCAATCCCAAAAAGTATACTTTTTTCCCAAAATGTGGAAAAAAATTCCCAATTTCAAAAAAAAAAAAAAAAAATATTTTTTTATTTTTTTTTTAGAAAGAAGTGTCTAATGCGTATTTTATCTCAATTATAGTTCAATTACATCTAACAAAGTATTATATGATTTTGTTCTTTTAATTTGATTGATTATAAAGAGTTATATCAAATACAGTATTTCCCTAATCAGTGGACTTTTCGTTTGGAATAAAAAGGCTAATGAATTTATTTTCCCAATTTCATGAAAATGCCGATAAAATTCCCAATTCCAAAGCCATGGGCTATCGTCCCAAAAAGTGATAAAAACATGACTTGTTTTAGCTCACCTGAGCACAAAGTGCCTAATATACTAATGTATTGACCATTAGTTCAGCATCATGCAGTTTTGGGTGTTGGGTGTGGATCATCAACTTTAACCCATTTATGCCTAGTGTCCTGAAAAAAGGACATTGCACATCTCATCAGGGTCTACACTGTTTGCTTAAACGAAATTCTGTAAGAAATATTCTAAAAATAGAAATAAATATACCAGACATCCCTAATTTTGGAAATAAATTGATCCAATTTAGAAGGATGGGAGAGTCCACTAGGCATAAATGGGTTAAGATTGCTATCACTTTTTCATTCAATCTTGATGAAACTTGGTCAGATTTGTTATTTGGCCAATATCTAGGCTGAGGTCGAATCTGGGTCACAGGTGTATATAAATGAGGTCACCAAGGTCAAGTATGGGTCATAGGCGTCTATTAACAAGGTCATCAAGGTTAAATCTGGGTCATGGGCGTCTATAAACTAGGTCACCAAGGTCAAATCTTGTCATGGGTGTCTATAAACAAGGTCATCAAGGTCAAATCTAGGTCATAGACGCCTATAAACTGGGTCACCAAGGTCAAATCTGGGTCATGGACATCTATAAACTAGGTCACCAGGTAAAATATTAGAAAACTAGTGTTACTGCTCTAGAGAATACAGTTTTCAAGAACATCCACCATGATGAACTGGATTATGTGTTGAATAGACACAAATATCTTGTATATTTTCTAATAATGAGCTCTACCCAAATTAAAATGTGAATCTCCCCCCTTGTTTTCTAAAATATGTATAAAAAAAACAATGCCAAATTAATGTTTTATTTGGTGAAACAGTCATTGCAAAAACAAGGTATTTCTTTGACTGAAATGTTTAAAAAAAAACACTACATATTCCAATTATTATGGTATGTTTTAAATAATTAATTAAATTTACCGCTATGAAATGCCTTTGGAAGATGGGGACTATTGTAGTTTACCGGTACGCAACACTTAACATCGAACAGCGTACCCTAACCCTAACCCTTAACACCTTACACATAACAACTAACGCAACACCTTATAATCTTTTTTATCCTATATATTTCCTTAGAATCGGGGGCTACCGCCCCAAAACCTACGCTTTGTCGATAGTGGTAAACAACTGCGTACCGGTAAAGTTCAATCTAGCCGGAAGATGTTCCTGGAGACTATTACAAGAGAATATATGCTTGTTTTACTTTAGCCATCTAGTCTTATTATCCCCCGCCATCGGCGGAGGGATATTGTTTAGGCGCTGTCCGTCCGTCTTTCCACCCGTCCAGTGCCATATCTTGGAAGTGCTTTGACGGATTTCATTTAAACTTGGTATGCGTATATATATATGGATACTATGATGATGCACGCCAAATGGCATTGTACACCATCTGTTAATAACAGTGTTATGGCCCTTTGTATCTTGAAAAAATGCTTTTTTGAGTGTCAAATATAACACTTTTGTTTCCAGAAGCATATTGGCAGGGTATAATCAATTCAACAAATTTGCTTGTTACAAAAGGATTGCAGTTGATATTGCAGTTTTAGTGTCAGAAGATGAAATACAATCATTACCTGCAAGAGCCCATTTCAGATGAAAAGTAGCTTTATTATTCACTGCACATGATAAGTTCTTAGCTGCTTATCGTGATGAGTCTGTTGCTTCCTTGTCCTTTGAAAGAAATTCTTTAACCCTTTGCATGCTGGGAAATTTGTCGTCTGCAAAAATGTCGTCTGCTGAATTTCTAAAATTAGCATTTTCTTTGATTGTTTTCAAAGAATACTTTCAGAATAGCAAACAGTTTGGATCCTGATGAGACGCCACGTTCTGTGGTGTCTCATCTGGATCCAAACTGTTTGCAAAGGCCTTTAAAATTCGGTTCCAGCACTGAAAGGGTTAAAAGGGTTTGCAAGTAGGCATGTGGCTTTGACTGAGCCTCACTCTGGGAAAAGGGGGTTTAATGCATATATGTAAAGTGTCATCCCAGATTTGCCTGTGGCACACAGTGCAGTCTGCCCTGGCTAATCAGGGACAACACTTTCTGCTTAATGATATTTTTGTTAAAAGAAATTATCTTCTTTAGCAAAATTCATTGGCGGAAAGTTTCACCCCTGATTCTAAGCCTGTGCAGACTTCACAGGCTTATCTGAGGCGACACTAATGGACATGCATTTAACCCCCCTTTCGCAGAGCGTGTCTCATATTAGTTACCAGACTAAAATAACATCAGAGGAAATAGCTTCCCGACAGTGGGGGTGCCCAATTTGCATACGCTGGTTATAGATTCCCCCATAGCCGTATTTCTAGATGTGTCCACAAATAAGATACGACAGGCAGTTTCTAATGGTAATTGGGGACCATATTGACCTGCGATGCCGCAGATTTAGAAAACTGTCACAAAACAGTTTCCAATGTCATGATCAATTAACTTCTGTCTTTGATGGAACGTAAACTGAGATTTGCCTTGCATAGAAATGGCTGCTTAACATGAGGCAATGCATGTGATTTTTGTATTTATGTTCACTTGAGTACTGATGAGTCAGGATTGTTTTAACTCTTTCAGGGCTGGAACCGATTTTTGAAGGCTTTTGCAAACAGTTTGGATCCAGATGAGACGCCACAGAACGTGGCGTCTCATCAGGATCCAAACTATTTGCTATTCTGATAGTATTCTTAGAAAAAACATAGAAGAAAATGCTAATTTTCCCAATATTAGTTTGTGCCGCGTTGGCTGTACTGAAAGTGTCTTGAAGAAAATTCTGCAAATAAGAAAATATTCAAAATTCCAAATTTCTTGAAAGCTTAAATAAATATACAAGCCTTGTTCTTGAAACATTGGGCTTTATTCATGGGCCTGAAAAGTTTTGTCACAGGTAAGCCTGTGCAGTCTGCACAGGCTAATTTTTTTAGGGACAACAGTTTCCGCCTTGAATGGGTTTTTGTGTAGAAGACACTTTCTTCATATGAAAAATACCCCACAAGCAGAAAGTGTTGTTTTGTTAGCCTGTGCAGACTGCGCAGTCTTATCTTAGATGACACTTCAGGCACATGCATTAAGCCCTGTTTTCCCAAAGTGAGGCTCATATAAAGTCAAGGGAAATGTTCTTCTTGACAGGTCTTGTTTATTGATATTATAACTGTTAAAGATTACACCAAGAATGATAGTTTTGTTAGTAAAAGGCGTTTTTTTAAAAGCATTTAAATCCATTAACGAGTCTTTTAAAAGACCAATATTATGGAACACATTATTATGACCGACTACTTTTAATGATTCTCAATGCTTTTCTTCAGGTACTGGATCATTGACTGTGTTACGAAGGTCAAACTCTCGCACCAAGGTTGTTTCCAACAACAGCAGTCGTACTTCGAGCGTAGCGTCCCTTGAGAGTGATTCCTACGCCACCGTTGACCTTGGCACTGACAAACTTCCACCAGTCGACGTGCCAGAAGCCTCGCATGTTTGCTCACTCAGGTATTATATCTGCGACACATATTTTAAAAGACTCTGTATTCTTTACCTCTCTGATACCAACTTGACGTATTGGTAGTCCCTTAGAAAATCCAATTAAATTAAAGACCTGTCTTACTTTTATCTTTAAGCTTCGAGTTTTAAAGGCTTTGTTTCCAACCCTTAGATTACAAATAAGTAGCAAAACAAACAAAAATACACTGTTTGCTAGTGAAAAGCGTGTTGTTCTGGTTTTATGTTGGTTGAATTATGTCATTTTCACTTTGGGTCTGAGTGGACAAAGGCTTTTAATTGCTGAATGAATAGAATTGTTCTCAATCTAATTAATGATTTCACCATTTGTCCATTTTTAGCATTCTTATTTTAGACCAGAGATCTTATATTTGGAATTATGTATTATTTTCATCTATATAGTTGTTCAAATAAAAACTGGCCTTGTCCCTCCGGGAATCACATGTTTGATTTAGACCACTTTTTTTATCTCTTTTAGAACATTACTCAGCTGAGCAATCTAGAACCATCTTTGCCCTCTTGTTTCTGTTATAAGCATTTCTATATTTATTATCTAAATAATTAAATTAAATAATTATATATATCTACATTTATATAATAATAAAGCTGTTAATAAAAATAATTATTATTGATGTGGGTTTAGTTTAATATTAAGATCTTTATGACTTATATTTTCAGACTTAAACATATAGTACGAAAATTACAAAAAGAGGAAATCTCAAAAGAAGATTTGTTGAAAAACCTTGAATATGCAGCACAAGTCCTTGAAACTGTATATATTGATGAAACCAGGTAACATATTTAACTTCTTTCTTTTGTAAATATTGCATGAAATAAATATTGTGTTATATATAGGTTGAACAGTTTTAAGACAGGTGTTTTCTTTCAATAAAGCATTATTTAATGAAGCACAACAAATTATCTTGGGTCATGGTTTAGTTTTCCTTTTTCCTTTCAAATTGATTTGCACTGGTATAAAATTAATGTGTTATTGTGTCCATGCTCCTTGTGGAATGACATCATATTTTGGATGATGTCATGACATCACTGATGATGTCATCAGATAGAAAATCAAAATGGCTGAACAAAAAGAAGTTACTGAAGCAGAGTTAAAGTCATTGTAAGTAAGCTGTGGTGATTATTGCTGTTCTTTTTTACTGAAAAAGCATGTTTTGGGAAAAAAAATACTGCCTTATTGGCCTATGAAATTTGATTTTCTATGCAAAAAAGGACATTTATGTTAGTTTTACCACTGACATTTTGCTTTGAAATTTAGGGAAAAAATGCTTTTGAATAAAAAGTATGTTTTCTTTCATTTGTAATTACTTCTGAAGGATGGTATCCATACTTATTGATTATTTATATATTTATTACTTAATTTATTTTACATGTCAAATGTTGTGTTAATTTTTTTTCTTTTTATCCCTGGACAATTTCGAAATGTTGGAACAATATACTGAATATAAATGGCTCAGGACCCGAAACACTTTGACAAGTTTAAATTCTTGCTGTTGGGCATTTGGCAAGTTAACATAAAAGTTCAAAGAAATCTGTACACATTCTTTCTAAAAGTAAAAGTGTTGTTTTTAAATGGAATTTGTGTGTGGGCTAATTTTTATTTTTTCATTTAAAAAAAAAATTATAATGAAAGACCATCAACTTGGCAAGTTTTTATCTTCTCTTACCTTATTTCGTCACTAAATATGGCACCATTTGTTTATATAAAACTTAAAATGTTAAATTTTTGTTTTGACAATTATTCCAATGAATGAATTATTTGCGTATAATTCTCAAGCAAAAGTATGATGAAGCACAGGTGGTTAGCGTGTGGCTATGATATTAATTAGTGAAAACATCATTTTGAATGATAAATAATCATATTATAACGAAAAATTAACTTTTCTGAAAAAAAATATTTCACTATCAAATATATATATAACAAGGTATGCAACTCAAAATCACCCCATAACGGGGTGCATCGCTTTGAACAGCCATATCTTCATCAATTGTGCAGCGATTTTCACGATCTCGGTCTTATTCAACGCAGAAATGAATTTCCTTTCTGGAAATGTATATGTCTTGCAATATTTTTACAAATGCTGGGTCAACTTTTAAGAAATAACACGATACACAACACACATGACCCAGTTGACAGTGATCATGTATTCTTTATGAATGAAATCTCCAGTTGTAAAGACACACCTCCGCATTGGACCAATGAAATCACTCGTATGTTTAAAATGTCAGTTAGTTGAAATGTATGTAAACAAAGGTTTCAAACGGCGCTGGACAGTTAGTCTTGATGCAGAATGTAACGACAAGAACGGTAATAATGTTTTTTCATACGTTTTATTGAATTATGGTATCGAACTACATGAACTTTGTAGGGAAGTTGCCCTTTACTCCGTGAAGATTTCAGTCTTAAAGACAGCATGATCACTGTCAACTGGGTCATGCGTGTTGTGTATCGTGTTATTTCTTAAAAGTTGACCCAGCATTTGTAAAAATATTGCAAGACATATACATTTCCAGAAAGGAAATTCATTTCTGCGTTGAATAAGACCGAGATCGTGAAAATCGCTGCAAAATTGATGAAGATATGGCTGTTCAAAGCGATGCACCCCGTTTTGGGCTGATTTTGAGTTGCATACCTTGTTATATATATATTTGATAGTGAAATATTTTTTTTCAGAAAAGTTAATTTTTCGTTATAATATGATTATTTATCATTCAAAATGATGTTTTCACTAATTAATATCATAGCCACACGCTAACCACCTGTGTGATGAAGTAGGATTAATGACACATAAGCTTTTCTTCAGGTCGTCTAAAAAATAACCAGGCCAAATGTCCCAGGTTTGCAAAATTATTAGATTTTTATTGGATGCGAAGGCTTGAAAGTATCTGGGAAAATGGGGCTTAATGCATGTGAGTTAAATGGCTTCCCATTTTAGCTTGTGCAATCCGGACAGGCTAGTCAGAGAAGACACTTTTTGCCTTTATGATATTTTGCGTTTAAGTATCATCTACCTCAGGTTTCCACGTATAGCGCGCTCCCGTGTATAGCACGCAGGCTGTTTTTTAAATGCAAAAATGGAGGAAAAAATATTTATAGACAATTAAACCACCAAATCAAACCGAAAATGGCCGCCATTTTACTATTGCACAATCCAATAATCCGGTGCATTGGAAAGCTTAATTAAGCATTCAAAATAGGAAGCGTCATTATGATTAGGAGCATGGGTTGCATAGCACTATACTTTTCTTACAATTTTGTTATTTTCTAGCAAAAGATTAACAGTCCATGTGCATTTCGTGAAAAACGTGAGAAAATAAGAATTAGTGTACATCGTGTGATTTTTCCTCTGGGAAAGCATGGGCATTACCGGTAAATTTGAATGTCGCATGGGAGACAGGGATACAGTTGTTGAGGTACACCACTGTTGAACGTTCAATATTTATACACACAAAATGCAATTGCATATCTTCATGTTCTCAAGTTTCAATTAGTGTCCCAAATGTCAATTAGCATCGTAACAAGTCGTGGCACATATTACTCAATAACATCTGCCAATTACGAAGTGCAAAATGACCCCCTTTCACACCTACCGTTATCCGCAAAAAAGACCTCGTTCGCACTTACCCTTGCCTGCTCTCTGGACTGTCAACAACGATCCCCATCGGAATTCATCAATAAAGAAGTGTAAAAACACAAACAAAGAAATGTCCGCAAGTTTATTCAAACAAATGTATTTTTGACCAAAACTTCTTCTACCGCATTCATATCTACCAGTAGTGACTTCTTGTTGTTTCGACAATGGCCCTTCAGTCTGTACGATTATAGGGTGGTAGTTTTATGGAAAAAAACATGGCGGCCATTTTTATTATTTACGATTACACAACATATTTTTTACCAATTTAGCAGCCAGGATGGCGTTGTATCAATGAATAGCGCGCACCAGCTTTTTAATTTGAATTTTGGAGGTAAAACACTGCGCGCTATACGTGGAAACCTACGGTAAGTGAAAATCTAGTTAAAGCAGAAAGTGTCATCCCTGATTAGTATAGGCGGACTGCATTAAACCCTGTTTTCTAAGAAAGCAAGGCTCATGTTTAGAAATTGCACATTTTACAGACGTGAATCGAGCACAGAAAAGATTGAAATCCCCTATGACGAACTTGACGATAAAAAACTTCAGCAAATAAGGTTTATTTGTTACCACCAAAATTTACGTGATCACCTGTAACCACTAATTTACCTTTTTGCATTTCCACTAATTAAGATGTCTCTGTTTTTATTATAAACATTAACACAAACCCAGTCTCATGAGTGTTGTCAAAGGATTTGCTGAAATGAACTTACTGATGTGTGGGTTTCAACTAACAGAATTAAAATACAGTATGGTTTGTTTTTCAAAGGTGCGTTCTTTCTCAACCCCATGTTGATTGTTATGTCCCAATTGTTGGTTATGCTGCCATTTTCTTGTCTGATAAATTAAATGGCAAGTGTAATAACGGCCTTTGAACTATTGAATCTAATCTTTAAGTGTTTCAAATTTAGTCCCAAAATTGGCAATTGGATTTTTGGGTCCAATTATTTGTAAATTCTGTAATTTGTTCTGTACTTTAAATCTACTTGTATACTTAATGTATACTTACCATGATGTTTATCTGCTTGTATGAAATGTGTCATGCAAAAATGGCCTTTATGTCTAATGCGGCCAGTGTAGCTACAGACCAGCCTGCCCAGTCATGCAGTCTGGTGAGGAGCTACTCTGCCTGCTGTAAAGTCATGCAAGTACTTCAAGGCATGGTACCATTTTTCGCATGGTATGGATCATATATAATGTAAAGGATTTGCCATTTACTTTAAAGCAATTCATGTACTTAAATATATTTTCTTAAGTGATTGATATAGGTGCATCAAGAAAACATGTATCTCTTTCCATTGAGACATTCGCAATAAATTTTCCTCCAAAACACGCGCAGATTGATATCAATTATGTTACTATAATATTTTTAATCCACCTATTCACTTAAAATATGATACAATTATAATAATAATAATTCTTTATCAATGTACTGTTTTTGGTTGATACGCCAATATACATATAGTCATGCAGTCTGGTAAGGACCTACCCTATCTGCTAAGTCATGCAAGTTTTGCAAGGCATGGCATAAGACCCATTCTTGCATGCACAAGTTATATATAATGTAAAGGATTTGACATTAAGAGCAATTCACGCACACAACTATACTTTCTATAGTGTCAAGGTTCATCAAGAAAAGATATTTCAATATGTTATTTCCATAGAGGAAAAAACCTATCCATGCCCTTCCAGAAATGTGTAGATCTAGATCATATATGTAATTGAATTGTGTAATAAGATTTTTTTACTCCACCTTTACCTTAAATATGATACAATAATCATTACTATACTCTTAAATTCATCAATGTACTGGTTTTTGTGTGAAATGCCATTTCATGTTGACTTGAATATGAATTTTTACAGAAAGCAACAATTAAAAAGGCAAACTTTTTGTGGTATTTTTTCATATGGATTCCATGAAATTGTTACAGCGTATAGAGATGTTAATATAAGTAGCGCTTCCCATGATATATACATGACAGGGCCCTCAATCCATTTTAGGGGAAGCGGGTCGCTACCCATAGCAGGGGGAATTTTCGCGTCGTTTCCCTTTTGGGGGGGGGGGGGGATTTTTTACTTACTCTCTAATTATAACATTTGTACATGTTTGCACTATATTCATTGCTTTTTTCATAAATTAGTATGTTTGACAAGATTAAATTAAAATAGAATTGAGATATAATAATCATGAGACACATCTTACTATTAAAAAAAAAAAAAAAAAAAAAAAAAATATTTTAGGGGGAATTTTTCCGCCAAAAAGGGGGAAAAGTATACTTTTCAGGGGTGGGTGGGTGGGGAATGCGGCCAAATTTCGGCCGTGGATTTGACAGATTGAGGGCCCTGATGCCCAGTATTTAGTTCTTGAACACAATCAAATGCATTCATTCTTGTATAATGTGCAAAGTAAATAAATATCAAAACTTCTTAGACCATTGCTTCCAGTATCTGAATGTTAAGGTTGTTTTTCTTGCCTTTGCTTTTCTATAGTGCAAAGAAAACCTGTAACTGTTTAATTATTAATTTAATTCAAGCTAAAGTATATTTCATGGTTGCTCTAGAAAGGGAAACTGCTATTCATAGTATTTATTATAGTTACTGCCCTTAGTTTAATAACACAATGAAGCTTGCTTAATTTTCAGGCCCAAGTGGGTTTCAATAAGTTTTTTTCCAGTGAATGTGTGAAAACTATTCAAAGCTTTGATTTCTTTATAGAATATTGTTGCTCGAAAACAAATTTTATTCATGTTAAAATGATAGACTGCTAAAAACTTCCAAGACTGTTCAAACATTTCCATTTTATTTCAATTAAAATAAATAAAAAAAGTTGTATTATTAGTTATCAGCTTAAAAAAATCATTTGTCAGTTTTTAAGCAATTAGCAGCAAAATTTAAAATTCAGATAGCCAAAATGTTCTCATGAAATGTTGAATGAAATAGTCATGTCTATTTGATTGCTTTCCACTGTTTTGTATTGTATGTCTTGATAACCATAATGACGGACATTGTAAAATTAAAACTCGAAGTGCAAACATTTGTAATGTTTTCACAAGTTTTCTTTTCCTTCTGTGAATTATTACTTGCTGCCTTTGCCTTTGAATTGAGAAGAGCTTTGAATTACTTTATTGTTGGCCTATGTCATTTTTGCTAGTCTGTTAGAACACTAATATATATATAGACACCACAATGACAAAATCAAAAGTTTCCTATTTGTTTCTGTATAGATGCTGAATTAATCTTGGGTGATACAAACATGTTTTTAAAAACAATGAACTTTCTTTATAATGACCATTGTTGCAAACAAACATGCGCTCTAATATCTAATTTATATGCTTAGAATGCTTATCGATTTTACCATGTGAAATAAGACCTAAGCAAAACTCTGTTACATATGATGACGGCACTATCAGACTACTTTAACCCATTTATGCCTAGCGTCTAGAAAAAGGGCCTTGGCAAACAGCGTAGACCCAGATGAGACGCTGTATGATGCGGCGTCTCATCTGGGTCTGCAGTGTTTGCTTGAAGGAATTTCTGTAAGAAATATTCTAAGTATAGAAATAAATATACTAGACATCCCTAGGAAGTAAATTGATCCAATTTAGAAGGATGGGAGAGCCCACTAGGCTTAAATGGGTTAAACTTTGCCAAACACTTTCATAGGAGGCAAGTGCATGTGCTTTACACCATTTTCATATAAGTAAATTTACTGGGGTTTAATTTATTTGTGGAGTGTTTTTATCGCTGTAAAATTTTACACAACTTCTTGTATGGTTTCACAATTGTATCAGTGCATATGATAGAATTATCAGTAATTTTTACTTTATCACTTTATCTGGGGCTTTCTTTTTTAGGGACTAATGTGTTCCAGTAGGAACTATTTTTTAGGTTTAATAGGGTTTAATTTTAAGTGCATTACTTAAAAAACACTTATTCTGGGGCAACGCTTTTAAACAAACCCTACTTTAATTATAATCAGGCAAAGAAGCCCTGATATTGAAATAAAGTCAAAAATAAAAAGGTAAAAATAAGTTTAAAAAAACAACAAAAAAAACAACATTAATACGTGGAAAGGCCTGGCTATTATTATTTGACAGTTCTCTTTTCTGATTTCTGTTTTTTTCTCGCCTCATACTCAGTTTCATCTGTCTTTCTCTCATCTTTACCGTCACAAGTCGATGTCAAGAGTGCGCAAATGACAGACAGAAGTCGAACGACGCAAGGTAAAATCCCGTGTCCCGTATGCGCTATTTAGACCGTTTCTTCGACTAGCAAATAAGCATGCCCACACCACGTTGATTATTTTTAGGACACATTTGTTTTCTATTTTCCCTGTTCTGGGAAAACCGGGCTAAATGCATGTATTTAAAATATCATCTCAGATTTGCCTGGGCAGTATGCACAGGCTAATCAGGGAAAACACTCTGCATAAACAATCAGGAACAACACTATGCATAAAAAATCAGGAACAACACTCTGCATAAACAATCAGGAACAACACTCTGCATAAACAATAAAGAACAACACTCCACATAAACAATCAGGAACAACACTCCGCATAAACAATCAGGAACAACACTCCCCATAAACAATCAGGGACAACACTCCGCATAAACAATCAGGGACAACACGCCCCATAAACAATCAGAAAAAAACACTCCGCATAAACAATCAGGGACAACACTCCCCATAAACAATAAAAAAACAACACTCCCCATAAACAATCAGGGACAACACTCCGCATAAACAATCAGGGACAACACTCCCCATAAACAATCAGGAACAACACTTTACATAAACAATCAGGAACAGCACTCCACATAAACAATCAGGAACAACACTCCGCATAAACAATCAGGAACATAACACTCTTAATAAACAATCAGGGAAAACACTCCCCATAAACAATCAGGAACAACACTCCGCATAAACAATCAGGAACAACACTCCCCATAAACAATCAGGGACAACACTCCGCATAAACAATCAGGGACAACACTCCCCATAAACAATCAGAAAAAAATACTCCGCATAAACAATCAGGGACAAAACTCCCCATAAACAATAAAAAAACAACACTCCCCATAAACAATCAGGGACAACACTCTGCATAAACAATCAGGGACAACACTCCCCATAAACAATCAGGAACAACACTTTAAATAAACAATCAGGAACAGCACTCCACATAAACAATCAGGAACAACACTCCACATAAA
Organism: Dreissena polymorpha; assembly: GCF_020536995.1. Classification (NCBI taxonomy): domain Eukaryota; kingdom Metazoa; phylum Mollusca; class Bivalvia; order Myida; family Dreissenidae; genus Dreissena; species Dreissena polymorpha. The sequence goes on from NC_068364.1 coordinate 30,289,075, forward strand.
CAATCAGGAACATTACACTCGTAATAAACAATCAGGGATAACACTCCACATAAACAATCAGGAACAACACTTCCCATAAACAATCAGAAAAAAACACTCCCCATAAACAATCAGGGACAACACTCCCCATAAACAATCAGGGACAACACTCCCCATTAACAATCAGGAACAACATTCCGCATAAACAATCATGAACAACACTCCCCAAAAACAATCAGGGACAACACTCCGCATAAACAGTCAGGGACAACACTCCCCATGAACAATCAGAAAAAACACTCCGCATAAACAATCAGGGACAACACTCTGCATAAACAATCAGAAAAAAAACACTCCCCATAAACAATCGGGGACAACACTCCGCATAAACAATCAGGAACAACACTCCCCATAAACAATCAGGGACAACACTCCCCATAAGCAATAAAAAAACAACACTCCCCATAAACAATCAAGGAAAACACTCTGCATAAACAATCAGGGACAACACTCCCCATAAACAATCAGGAACAACACTTTACATAAACAATCAGGAACAGCACTCCACATAAACAATCAGGAACAACACTCCGCATAAACAATCAGGAACATTACACTCCTAATAAACAATCAGGGAAAACACTCCCCATAAACAATCAGGAACAACACTCCGCATAAACAATCAGGAACAACACTCCCCATAAACAATCAGGGACAACACTCCGCATAAACAATCAGGGACAACACTCCCCATAAACAATCAGAAAAAAATACTCCGCATAAACAATCAGGGACAAAACTCCCCATAAACAATAAAAAAACAACACTCCCCATAAACAATCAGGGACAACACTCTGCATAAACAATCAGGGACAACACTCCCCATAAACAATCAGGAACAACACTTTAAATAAACAATCAGGAACAGCACTCCACATAAACAATCAGGAACAACACTCCGCATAAACAATCAGGAACATTACACTCGTAATAAACAATCAGGGACAACACTCCACATAAGCAATCAGGAACAACACTTCCCATAAACAATCAGAAAAAAACACTCCCCATAAACAATCAGGGACAACACTCCCCATAAACAATCAGGGACAACACTCCCCATTAACAATCAGGAACAACATTCCGCATAAACAATCATGAACAACACTCCCCATAAACAATCAGGGACAACACTCCGCATAAACAGTCAGGGACAACACTCCCCATGAACAATCAGAAAAAACACTCCGCATAAACAATCAGGGACAACACTCTGCATAAACAATCAGAAAAAAAACACTCCCCATAAACAATCGGGGACAACACTCCGCATAAACAATCAGGAACAACACTCCCCATAAACAATCAGGGACAACACTCCCCATAAGCAATAAAAAAACAACACTCCCCATAAACAATCAAGGAAAACACTCTGCATAAACAATCAGGGACAACACTCCCCATAAACAATCAGGAACAACACTTTACATAAACAATCAGGAACAGCACTCCACATAAACAATCAGGAACAACACTCCGCATAAACAATCAGGAACATTACACTCCTAATAAACAATCAGGGAAAACACTCCCCATAAACAATCAGGAACAACACTCCGCATAAACAATCAGGAACAACACTCCCCATAAACAATCAGGGACAACACTCCGCATAAACAATCAGGGACAACACTCACCATAAACAATCAGAAAAAAACACTCCGCATAAACAATCAGGGACAAAACTCCCCATAAACAATAAAAAAACAACACTCCCCATAAACAATCAGGGACAACACTCCGCATAAACAATCAGGGACAACACTCCCCATAAACAATCAGGAACAACACTTTAAATAAACAATCAGGAACAGCACTCCACATAAACAATCAGGAACAACACTCCGCATAAACAATCAGGAACATTACACTCGTAATAAACAATCAGGGACAACACTCCACATAAACAATCAGGAACAACACTTCCCATAAACAATCAGAAAAAAACACTCCCCATAAACAATCAGGGACAACACTCCCCATAAACAATCAGGGACAACACTCCCCATTAACAATCAGGAACAACATTCCGCATAAACAATCATGAACAACACTCCCCATAAACAATCAGGGACAACACTCCGCATAAACAATCAGGGACAACACTCCCCATAAACAATCAGAAAAAACACTCCGCATAAACAATCAGGGACAACACTCCCTATAAACAATCAGAAAAAAAACACTCCGCATAAACAATTGGGGACAACACTCCGCATAAACAATCAGGAACAACACTCCCCATAAACAATCAGGGACAACACTCCGCATAAACAATCAGGGACAACACTCCCCATAAACAATCAGAAAAAAACACTCCCCATAAACAATCAGGGACAACACTCCCTATAAACAATCAGAAAAAAACACTCCCCATAAACAATCAGGGACAACACTCCGCATAAACAATTAGGGACAACACTCTGCATAAACAATCAGGGACAACACTTCGCATAAACTTTTTTTCCGAAGCAGAGACTTCCATTTGAGAAAAAAGAAAAACAGAATGTGTTCTCCCTGATTAGCCTGTGTAGACTGCACAGACTAATCACAGACAACACTTTATACGCGTGCATTATGTCCAGTTTTCCAGGAACAAGGCTTATTTTGAGGATGTAGATGTTTTATATTGCATAGAAGTGTATTGTGTCTTTAGAATTTTTATATTATAGTTCTATAGTAATAGTATTACTTAGTAATAGTATTGCATTTATAATATAGAAGCTAGATTAGGCATGGTGGCATTGTATAAGTAGAAATACAAGTATAATTTTATTTTTGTTCCTCATTCCATTTTAAATCATGATTCACAATTGTTATTTCGACTTTGTACATTTCATTTGTTTTATTTATTCTGGGCTTGCTCTTCCAATCGCCAAATTAGCCAATGGCTACAAATTTGGCTCAAGAAATATCCATTTGGCTACAACTGTTTTTCTTGGCCATATTTACTGTAGAAAATATTGAGCCTTGGGGAGCATGTAATTGTCCCCTACAGGTTTCACCGGAGGGGACTTATGGTTTGCGCTCTGTGTGTCCGTCTGTCTGCGAGTCTGTCACACTTTTCTGGATCCTGCGATAACTTTTAAAGTTCTTAATATTTTTTCATGAAACTTGAAACATGGATAGATGATAATAAGGACATTATGCACGTCATTTCATTTTGTTCCAACATCAAAAATTCTGGTTGCTATGGAAACAATAATATAAAAAAATATTAACAATTATTTCTGACAATGGTGGAGCCGGTTGGGGACATATATTGCTTGGCAATAGTCTTGTTTTATTTGAATTATTTTCAAAACGTATTTCAATCAGCATTTTACTTAATTATTGTATGCACATCTTTTTAGAAAATATACATTAATAATTTATCAGAAATTATGACTACAATACGACATTTTTTCCCCAAAATCTGAACAAAATTTCCCAAAAACTTTTCCAATAAATTCAATGATTGGTTTATTGAGTTTATTATTCAGCAATTTAATTCTCAAGCACTTTAAAATATAAATTTTAGACGGCGCTTAAACCATACTTATAAAAAATGTATATACTGTTATTTTATAATCATGTTTATAATGTATAATTTTTTAAGCTCGGCTGTTTTCGGAGTAAACCCGAGGTATTGTCATATTAGCCAGCTAGTCCTCCGTCCGCGTTTTTGGCACTTAAAGTTTGTGCAAATGTATTTCAACAACTTTAACCCAGTTGATCCTCCACCCTGTTTTACTGTTTGGTATAGATTGTACTGAAACTTCCACAGTTTAATTACCTTATGTATTTAAATGATTGTAAATATAGGAACATAGATGGAGACAAATGTTTGCAGAATTTCGGCCTTTTGTTGTATTTCCACTAGAATATATGCATTCCAAAATTTTGTGTTTTAATCTTTTCTTCAACTACTGGTTGAAACTCGCTCAAATAGTCTGTCCACTGTAGAATAAAATTGTTGATTAATTGTCTGTGTTCAAACACGTGTTCTGGGGGCATAAGTGCACACGCAAATTATATGCTCTTGCCCCCCCAAAAATGTTATGGTTAAGAAACTCCAAAACTGTGTCCAATCAGAAAGCAGATTGTAATTGGAAGTTTGATTCTATCCTATCAAATTGCAAATGTAAATAAAGAGTTTGAGTCTGTTCAATCAGAAAACAGATAGTAATTGGAAGGTTGTGAGTCTGTTCCATAAGACAGCTAGCAGATAGTATTTGGAAATTTGATATTTACTCTTAGTACAATCAAACATTGATAACATTTAATGCTATTCATACCATGTTTTTAGTGTGAGAAATAGATTGCTTATAGAACCTTTTTTTGCGACATTGCAAAACAAATATGTAATAGAATTCCAATCTGAAGACTGGTAAAATGAAAAGAAAAACTTTGAAACATATCTATAATATTGATACAAACAAACATTCAGATCCTTAAAAAAGAGTAGAGAAACTGATTGTTTTGTGTGTAATTATCATGACATCATCAATAAATGATTTGTGTGTAATTATCATGACATCATCAATAAATGTTTTGTGTGTAATTATCATGACATCATCAATAAATGTTTTGTGTGTAATTATCATGACATCATCAATAAATGATTGGGTCATAAGAATAATCACATTTTAATTCAAAGATATGCAGAAAAGAAGAACCTTCACAGTTTTTTTTCTAGATATTGGCTTTTTATTTGATATCTCTTTCATGAATTTAATTTCAAACTGTTTAGGTCAAGTTTAATAATTTATATTTCATATTTATATAACCATCATACAAATCAAATCATTTCCATTTTATAAGCGTTTTCAGCTGCCTATTTATTTGTGCATGCCACACAGCTGATATGAGAGCTGATTATTAGCTGTCTTGACTATACAACAAATTGAATGATTGTATCTGCAGCATGCTTGTACATATGAGCCTCGGTCTGGGAAAACAGGGCTTAATGCATGTTCGTAAAGTGGACAAACTTGCAGAGATGACACTTTTGTGCATAAACTTGATTTTTGTTTAGATATGACTTCCTTTAAACAAAAAACCCCTTTAAAGCGAAAAGTGTCATACCTGCTCAGGGGACTGCACAGGCTAATCTGGGATGACAGTCTAAGTAATGCATTAAGCCTGGTTTTCCCAGAACGCGGCTCATACGGTCAGTGTTTGTCATATGCTCCTCAAGGCATAGGCAGCAACGAAAGTAAAAAATAAAATAAATGATCTATCAATAAAATGTTTAAAACGATAATGAAAAGAGCGATATATACAGGTATTGTTGTGTGTTTTTTAATGAAAACATGTTGATTTCCTCAAAATGTGGGGTATATACATTTCCTCAAACTCTTAGATATTTTCCAATATTTTGTAAGCATAGAATAATTGCATGTTAGAGAACCAACTTAATTAACCAATACATTTCATGTGAAAATTCTTAAAAATTAAAAACCATCAATAGTAGCTCAACAATGTATGATTATCTCCTAATTGTTACCAGCCACTACCTCCAATCAAATTTAAGTACGCTGCACTTTGGGAAAATGGGGCTTTATGCATGTGCGTAAAGTGCCGTCCCTGATAAGCCTGTGCCATCTGATCAGGCTTTAACAAGGGACGACATTTGGATTTTGGTTTAGGAGAGACTTGATTGGAATGAAAAATTCCATAAAAATCTTATCTGAGACAATTTCACTTTCTGCACATGCATTAAGCCCCATTTTCCCAGAGCAAGGATCAGATAGGAGCGTTATTGTCAACAGGCTCAATATGTTGTTGACAGGAATCTGTTGTGTTTTTTTAGAGACTGCCATTGCAGAGATTGTGTTTTTCTGCAAGTTATGTTGGAAATAGGAAGAAAAATTTACCCTGGTGGTGGGTTTGTATAGGAGGTGATTAAAGTGGCTTGAAATAAATCTGGATGAAGTATGGTTTTATTTAAATAATTCCCCTGTAGTCGTGACTATTTGCCATTTGAAACACTATTGATTCTACACTCCGCAAATAGGTTTACCACCTTAAAGTCTAGCCCGGCATATTGTTGCATTTTAGAATAGCGTCTAATGATTGGGTGTGCTTGGGAATGATTGAATTACACGATGTTTGTTGAATTAAGCCTCATTTCTATGTCTTATTGCCTCCATTCAACTTTTCCAGACACTTGTAAATAACGTCTTCAGCATTTTGCGTCTTCAGCATTTTGTGTCTGCAGCATTTCGTTTCAGGCTTTTCAGATATTGTCCACTTATCCTGTGAAATTGCTTGTTGGGGAAAATTTATTGATAAAGAATCAATATTTGATGCAGCCTGTTGTTGGAATCTTGAATATTGAGTTTGTGGAGGCATTTTGGATGCAATATAAGAAATATGTTACATAAATTGTCCAATTTTGAACATGGGTGTATGCTGCATAGAAATGAAAGGAATTTGCAGGGGACATATTGTTTTTGCCCTGTCTGTTGGTTTGTTTGTTTGTTTGTGTGTTTGTTTGTTTGTTTGCCCCAACTTTAACATTTGCAATAACTTTTGCAATATTGAAGATAGCAACTTGATATTTGGCACACATGTGTATCTCAAGTACTAGAAATATCATGATCTTTATTAACTTATTCTGACAAATCTGAGTATAGCCAAAATTATACAGTGGGAGATGTTCAACATTTTGATGAAAAGATCCCTTTTTTATTTGTTTATTTAGAAAGTATGTAATTTTTAGCTCACCTGAGCACTAACATACTAATGGAGAGGTTTGTGATCACGTTTTTATGCCCCCGGATCGAAAGATCGGGGGCATATTGTTTTTGGCCTGTCTGTCTGTCTGTCTGTCTGTCTGTCTGTCTGTCTGTCTGTCTGTCTGTCTGTCTGTCTGTCTGTCTGTCATTGTATGTGTGTGTCAAAACTTTAACCTTGGTTAAAGTTTTGCAATAGCTTTTGCATTTTTGAAGATAGCAACTTGATATTTGGCATGCATGTGTATCTCATGGAGCTGCACATTTTGAGTGGTGAAAGGTCAAGATCATCCTTCAAGGTCAAAGGTCAAATATATGGCTTCAGGCGCACAGGGGGCATTGTGTTTCTCACAAACACATCTCTTGTTGTCTATTGTTCTTCGTGCATTGTCAACATTTTACATGTAAACACACTAAAGGCAGCATGTATTGCCAAAATCTACATGAAACTTGGTCATTAAATTTGTCCCTGGCATTGATCTCTATAGGCCAAGTTCGAAACTGGGTCATGTGGGTTCAAAACGTAGGTCACTATGACATTGTCAAGAAAGAGCTTGTGAAACCTAGAACTCACATTTGTTGATGCGCAGTCTTCATAAAACTTGTTCTGCACATGTGTTCTTATGATTTCTCTTTAAAGTATGACATGGTTCCTGTAAATTGAAAAACAGGAGGCAGGGCAGTTTTCATTTACTGTAGGAAAACTATTTGCAATCCCTATTAATAAGTGGAATTTTAACCCATCCATCATGAATGTTCATCATATGTGTCTTGTTCTGACAAAACTGGGCATAATGCATGTGCCTAAAGTGCTGTCCCAGATAAGCCTGTGCAGTCCGCACAGGCTAATCAGGGACGACACTTTCCGCTTAAACTTGATTTTCGGTAAGAAGGGACTTCCTTCAAACTAAAAATACCATAAAAGGGGAAAGTGTCGTCCCTGATTAGCCTGTGCAGACTGCACAGGCTAGTCTGGGACGACACTTTACGCACATGAATTAAGCCCAGTTTTCTCAGAACAAGACACATATAAAATTATCTGGGATGAGTTCAAAAATGTTTGTGGTTTGTTTAAAAATTGCTGCCCAGTTGTAGGGCAGTTTTCCTTTAAAATTTATTGTGTAACCTTGTGAACACATGTAACCTGCTCAGTTCCTTTGGGTCTCAGGTGAGCGCCATAGGGCCTTTGGACCTCTTGTTTTTCTTAAGTGACAGATTTCTTAGTTTAGTTTAAACCTATTTATTTTAGCTTGATTGCATCAAAAGCCTCAGGGGTAGTATTCCAGAAGCATCTTAAGTTAAATTTTATTCTTAACCTTAAATTAGGAAATTTTCTTAAGTGTTTCATTTCATATTGCGATAGATTGGCATCAAGATATACATTTAAAAAACATCATTATGCCAATGTTATTTTAGGAATACCAAAAAAACATGTGTTTCCTTATTTAGTAAAGAAATACAAAACATTGAAATTTTGAACTTAAGTGAAATTATTTAAGAAATGACTTAAGATGTTTCTGGAATACCACCCCAGGCTTATATAAACACTGTCGAGTCTGTTTCCTGGGTGTAACCAGTACTTGGTGACTTTGGTAAAGATCTAGAGAACACTCGCTGAGTGGGGATTGAAACCCTAGACCTCCCAGTTGTAGGCAGACAGCTTATCCATTACGCCAAGCGACCTCTTAACAGATTTCTTGATTTTATAAGAAGAAAATTATTGCAATTTCTTATTTCATTTATATTCTGGAAACTCTTTAAGAAAAACATTGTGGTTGGACGTTGGAAATATACATATTTTTTTAACTCGCTCTGTTCATACCATGGTGTGAAAATTTAACCATGTTCAACATTGTTTGTTTTGTGTGTATTAATACCTAATAACTACTGGAAATGCACTAAAATTCTTTGAATTGTCGGCAGTTACCTTGTAGTAATTATTTAAAAGGTTCAGACAAATATTTTAGAAGTAGAAAGTAATTGGGTGTTCTGACACATAGTTACTTGCATTTATAAAAAAATATTCAGTGAATATTGATTAATTAAAAAGATGAATTAAATTGATTTATTGTTCATACCAATGGTTAGTTGTTTCTTTAAGATTTTAATGATATTTTTAATATATTCATATTTAAATAAAGAAAAAAGGATTCAATATAACAGGTTCTATAGAATTATTACTTTAACATTTCAGTGAATTTTTAAATGAACTATTTCTTTAAGGTGAAATATTATATCAGGATATGTTGGCCTAAATTGTATTTTTAGCTCACCTGTCACAAAGTGACACGGTGAGCTTATGTGATCGTGTGATGTCCGGCGTGCATGCGTCCATGCATGCGTGTGTCTGTCAACAATTTGTTTGTGTAGACAGAAGAGGTCACAGTTTTCATCCAATCTTATGAAATTTGGTCAGAATGTTTATCCTGATGAAATCTGGGTTGGGATTGTATTTGGGTCATCTGGGGTCAAAAACTAGGTCACTAGGTAAAATAATAGAAAAACCTTGTGTAGACAATAGAGGTCACAGTTATCAGCCAATCTTTATGAAATTTGGTCAGAATGTTGATCTTGATGAAATCTGGGTTGGGATTGTATTTGGGTCATCTGGGGTGAAAAACTAGGTCACAAGGTCAAATCAAAGAAAAACCTTGTGTAGACAATAGAGGTCACAGTTTTCATCCAATCTTTATGAAATTTGGTCAGAATGTTTATCTTGATGAAATCTGGGTTGGGATTGTATTTGGGTCATCTGGGGTCAGAAACTTGGTCACTGGAAAAACCTTGTGTGGACAATAGAGGTCACAGTTTTCAGCAGATCTTAATGAAATATGGTCAGAATGTTTGTCTTGTTAAAAATCTGGGTTGGGATGGAATATCAGTCATCTGGGGTCAAAAACTAGGTCACTAGGTCAAAGTTTAAAAAAAACTTGTGCAGACAGTAGAGGCCCAGTTTTCATCCAATCTTAATAAAATTTGGCGAGAATGTTAATCTTGATAAATACTGGGTTGGGATTGTATTTGGATCATCTGGGGTCAAAAACTAGGTCACTAGGTCAAATCAGAGAAAGACCTTGTGTAGACAATAGAGGTCACAGTTTCCATCAGATCTTTATGAAATTTTGTCAAAATGTTTAACTTGATGAAATCTGGATTGGGATTTTATTTGGGTCACTAGAGGTCAGAAACTAGGTCACTAGGTCAAATCATAGAAACCTTCAGACTGATAAGAGTGGAACACAAATTGTTATGGCACACAGTTAATGGATGTCAGGTGGGTAGTTTTGAGGTGATTATCAAAGGTTTGTGTTTTAAATAGGGTTGATTGTTGTTTTAATTGGAAATATCATTGACGAGTGAGTCTGAAAATAGTTCCAGTTTGTTTAAAAGCAAGGCCCTGAGGTGGGTGGCAGATTTCTTTTTATTGCTATAGTGAAACATTGTGAACTCTATAAGTCACATTTTAATTCAATCTTAATGAAACATGCTGAGAACATACGTTCCTATAATATCTTGATTTACTTTGAAAATGGCTCCGGTGCTCTGAACAGCATGGTTTCCAGGGGCGAGCAAATTTCTTCTTGTGAACCTTATGATAATATTTATGTTTCATGAAGTACTTTTATTATTTTCAACTCCTCCTTTCCAGAATATTTTAGTTCCTATGGGTCTCAGGTGAGCGCCTTAGGGCATATGGCCCTCTTGTTTTTCAAATTGCAATGAGCATTTTAAAACATGAACTCATCAACCATGATAGTACATCAATTGTGTTTCTTAGGGTCTTTGCTATGAGCAAAACTTCTAGTTAATAGCTCTTAGTTAACAGTTTGTTTCCTACTCAGTAGTTATTACCCCATATGATTTGTCCTAACTTAGCATCTTGAGTTATTGCCGAACAACATCAGAATATTGATATGTGAATGTTGTTGGAAATATACGTCTTTTTTTTTTTACGTTGGCAAATAAATTAGTCACATGGGAAACGAATAATTTTTATCCATTTGGTTTGTACTCATTAGTTGTTACCGTTTGTTTGCAGACGTCTTTGCGATGAGGAAGATGAACTCAGCGAAGTGGAACCGGACGCGGTGCCGACCGAGGTGCGGGATTGGCTAGCGTTGACATTCACGCGGTCGATGAGCAATATCAAACGTCGCGGTGAGGACAAACCTAAGTTTCGCAGCGTGGCAAACGCGATACGAGCAGGAATTATGGTCGACAGGTAATGCATTTTTTAAGCATTGTCCATTTTTGTTTTGTAGTTTGCCTGGACACAGTTTCACTAAGTTAGTTACGCAATTCTGAAAACAAACTAATATTTTTACGTTTATAGATGTTTACAAATCAACGCAAATTAATTGTTTCTTTGAAAATATTTATTGATGAATTGATTACCATAAATTTCCTTGACTAAGCTGTTTTATGCTGTTTGAAAATTTACTCATATTTTCAATTCATAGACCTTTATTAACTGATGCAAATAAATGGTTTTTTGGGAGATTTGTATTGATTTAATAGGTACCATTAATTATATAGGAGTCACTTTGTCTGTCTGTCCCAAAATTTCATCCGATCTTCACCAAACTTGGTCACAAGTTGTATCTAGATGATGTCTTGGTCAAGTTTGAATATGGGTCATGCCTGGTCAAAACTAGGTCACGGGGTCACTTAGTGCATTTTTTAACCGAAAGTTTGTCTGGACCATAAATATGTCATTTATCGTTAGATTATAAAATGACTTGGTACATTTGTTCACCATTAATGGACGGTGTGTCATGCGAAAGAAGTACTTCGATATCCAAGGTCAAGGTCATACTTTGAGTTCAAAGGTCAAAAATGGCCATAAATGATCTTGTCAGGGCCATAACTATGTCATTCATTGTGAGATTTTAAAATTACTTGGTACATTTGTTCACATTTATTGAACGGTGTGTCATGCGAAAGAATTACGTGGATATCTCCAAGGGAAAGGTCACACTTGGAGTTCAAAAGTCAAAAATGGCCATAAATGAGCTTGTCCGGGCCATAACTATGTCATTCATTGTGAGATTTTCAAATGACCCTGTACATAAATTTTGTTCAAAGTCATTGAAGGGCGTGTCATGTGAAAGAATTCAAGAGTTCAATGGTCAAAATGGCCATAAATGATAATAGCATAATAATTCTTAAAAATCACCATAAATTAGCCTTTCTCGTTTAATGAAGACAGCATGCAAAATATTCTGTGTCAATGCAGTATGTGGGGGTATACTTCACGTCTGTGACAAAGCTTTAGTTTAACCCTTTCAGTGCGGGAACCGAATTTTGAAGGCCTTTGCAAACAGTTTGGATCCAGATGAGACGCCACAGAACGTCTCATCAGGATCCAAACTGTTTGCTATTCTGATAATATTCTTTGAAAAAAATCGAAGAAAATGCTAATTTTAGAAATTCAGCAGACGACATTTTAGCAGACGACAAATTTCCCAGCATGCAAAGGGTTAATTTTTAATTTTTATAGAAGGGAGAACCTACAATCATCGAACACGTTGGAATTGTGTTTATCAGTCTAATATTTGCATATGTATCTAATTGAAATGAGACCCAGGTATTTTTTGTTATTTAAAGCTTATGTCATTCTATATTCTTTTAATGCAGCAATAAATCAATGTTAATTGTCTTCAATTGAAATTTTGATTTTTCAACATATTTTATCTTGATTATATATGCCGATTATTTCAATCAAAACTTATCAAACTTAAATCAAAATCATGACATTTTAAAATTAAATTATGCTTTTAAAATATGATATTTTTTTTATATAAATTTTAAATTGTTTCTTTAAAATAAAATATCAAAATAAAACTCCTAATACGGCTTTTTTTGAATTCTTATAAGCAAACAAAAAGTTTGGTTTTGATGCAAGAACTATATTTTCTTAAATTTCATTTTCATGAATGGTCATGTGAAACAAATAATAATGTAATTTTTGTTTTGATGATTTAAAACCAAGAAATATAAGCTTTAATTTTTAGGTTATATACAGAAAGGTATATACTTTTTAATGGATCTGTTATAGGTGATTTGATTTAAATTTTAGCTTCACACATTTCGTGTACTGAATGTAATAACTAGGGTAACTGACATTTTGTGAATTGTTCAGGCAATGCTTTTTTTCCGACATTTTCTGAAATACAGTAAGAGCACTTACGTTATTTTTTGCATTAAAAATATTTCAGTGTTCAAATTATGCTAACTGCTCCTTCCTTAATTTTGAATTGTTTTTAAAAAGACATATTAATTTGGAGTTTTGTTTCGTTTTTTTTCAAGTGTTATTATAATACTAATCAGAAAATGTGAATACGAAAAATGTTTTTTATTTTAATAGAACAGTTTTTTTGCTTCTGCTGAAAATTTAACAAAATGTCAGTTACGCTACTTTTTACATTCAGAAAATGACATGTGTGCATAATGTCAATTAAAAAAATTTGGTAAAAATATTATTCTCACCAAAAAGGGTTGACTTAATATTTTAACAGTACTGTTGATGTATGTCACCATAATAAACACAAAAATGGAAAAAAGTATAAATGTATAAAAAAATGTCAGTTACATGACTTATTACATTCAGTAGACGATTTGCTTTACAAAATAGTTGCTATTAATAGCAATTGTCATTGTTTGAACAAAAATGTTCCTGTTTTATTAATCTTTATATTAAGTTTATTGTTCTGGACTGTGTGTTCACGAAACTCCTTTTAATACAAAACACACAATTTACACCTCTATGACTCTTTCTGATCAAACTCTTCTGTGTAAAATCCATTAAATTAATCATCTATATTCAGGAATTACCAAATTTAAAGAAGTAAAAATCTGCAAATCTTTGGGAAAAAAACATTTTCAAGAACTAGCCACCGATTTTAGTGATTATATTTAGGGACCTTTCAAAGAGTTTTCAACAAGGCTTGAACCACTGACCCTTGGAGTAAAAGTGTAGCATTTAACCCATTTATGCCTAGCATCTAGACATAAGGCCTTGGCAAGCAGTGTAGACTCAGATGAGACGCAGCATGATGCGGCGTCTCATCTGGGTCTGCACTGTTAGTTTAAAGGAATATCTGGCAGAAATATTCTCAATATAGAAATAAATATACTAGACATCCCTTATTTTGGAAATAAATTGATCCAATTTTGCAGGATGGGAGAGTCCACTGGGCATAAATGGGTTAATTTACTTGGCTATTGGCGCTGATTCAGTGAGTGATGTATTTTATTCTTTGTGTAATCAATCCTCCCAATGTCACAAAATAAAACAGTAACAACAGAATGCTCCAAATGATTCAATTGTTTCGCCTTTATAACACTATGTTTTTAAGATATTTCAATCGTCAAAAGATGCATAATCATAATGGATATTTTAGAGCATGGGAAATTTTCAGTAGTAATGTTTCCTCACAAAAATATCATAACTAAAACGAAAATTTGCAAAACTGAAACTTTTTTTTCAATTTTGGCAATTTACCAAAAAGTGAAAAAGTCCCTTATATATAGGTTAAAATACTAAGCATCTAAGCTGTTTTTTCAAGTTTTGAATTTTCTGATTGGAAAATACCTTTAGAAAAGCTTGATCTATATAGATACGAATTTACAGAATATCATGAATTTTACAGAATTTACTCTCAAGGAATTGAGTATATAATGACATGGGGTACATAAGGAAAATGTATCTGGAAACTCCTATAAGGAATTTTGTGAAACTACTGTCCATGAGTTACTTGTTTCTTGTTGCATGGTTTTAGTTGCGAATATTGTCGTACACTTGCAGAATATACCGACGTTTGTCCAGTTCTACAGGGCTTAATGTACCCCCTCACGTTCTACTAATTTTAAAGGTATGTCATGTGACCCTTTCCCACTCAGAAGCAAAGGGAAAAGAGCTATATGCAACCAGTGTAAAACCAGAACAGCCTGCGAGTAACTCGCAGTCTGTTCACGTTTTATGCTGTTTGCTGCGCATCAGTATCTTTGGGTTGGAAATGAAGCTTGTGAAACTTTTATCTTGTTAAAACTACCTGCTGAAAACGGTTTATTTTCTTGAGGTCTCAGGTGAACGCCGTAGAGCCTTAGGCCCTTTGTCTTTTAAAAAGGAAACGCTCCTTGGACCTACAGATTATTCTAGGATTTACGTTTTTTTTTATTTACCTGATGTTTCAATTTACCATTTGCAGCCGTAGACAATCCATTGTTAAAAAGCCGTTTATTCGTCTGCTAGAACCAATTACCGAGGTAGAGTTGTCAAAGCTCCAAAAACTTTCTTAAAATGTTTACAAGAAAATAATGTTCTCTACATGAAATTAATTGCAAAAAAGTATGCACACAAATAATTACAAATTTGTTCTTAAAAAAAAAAAGAAAGATGTGCACTCAAATTATTAAATCTTTTTTTTTTTAAGAAATATTTACAAGGAACGTTTTTACATGTTTGTTTCCTTAAAGAAATATTCACTAGAAAAGCATGTTTTTTCTTTTAACATAAGCGCCATCTTGTTGAAAAGTTTTGAGAACTCTATTTTCGATTGTTGTGTCATTTATTTCTGGAGCTTTGACTTTTTAAAGATTTTCATGTTATAGTTAAAATGTTTTGAAGTTAGTTAAAGGTGTTATCTGTTGTTCACGAGTTTACAATGTTAATATTTCGAAGAATTATTCTTTTGTCAAGTGTTTCTAGGTAACATAATTTGAATAAAAAAAATGGACTTATAAAGTTAACAAGCTTTGTGAAAAGAGGCTGGTTTTTTGTATCACTTTTATCATTGCATTGGTATGGCATATTTATAGGGTTTTTTTCTCTTGTAAAAGGCTAATATTTGAGATTCATAGTTACATTAACCCATTTATGCCTAGTGGACTCTCCCATCCTTCTAAATTGGATCACTTTATTTCCAAAATTAGGGATGTCTGGTATATTTATTTCTATTTTTAGAATATTTCTTACAGAATTTCGTTTAAGCAAACAGTGTAGACCCTGATGGGACTCATCTGGGTCTACGCTGTTTGCAATGTCCTTTTTTCAGGACGCTAGGCATAAATGGGTTAAATTCAAGTTAAACGCTATTGCGAAAAGTTGTATCTGATATTAAAATGTCAAGCTTCTAAAACACAAATGTAAATAGAAAGCTTGAAAAACAGAATTCTGACTCTGAAGGACAATATTGATACGGGAGGCCTGTGTCGGGAGGCCTGTGTCGGGAGGCCTGTGTCGGGAGGCCTGTGTCGGGAGGCCTGTGTCGGGAGGCCTGTGTCGGGAGGCCTGTGTCGGGAGGCCTGTGTCGGGAGGCCTGTGTCGGGAGGCCTGTGTCGGGAGGCCTGTGTCGGGAGGCCTGTGTCGGGAGGCCTGTGTCGGGAGGCCTGTGTCGGGAGGCCTGTGTCGGGAGGCCTGTGTCGGGAGGCCTGTGTCGGGAGGCCTGTGTCGGGAGGCCTGTGTCGGGAGGCCTGTGTCGTTTGTAAACTGAGCTGAAATCATCTATGTTAACCCATTTATGCCTAGCCTCCAATTTAGAAGGATAGGAGAGTCCACTAGGCATAAATGGGTTAAGGTTGCCATGGTGTAGTGGATATGGTATCCGCCTAGCGACCCCGAGGTCATGGGTTTGATCCCCACGGTGAGAGCATTCTTTAGATCTATCTCAAATATACCAAGTACTGGTTGTACCCAGGACATGGAATAAAATAAATAAGTTTAAAACTAATATGAAATATGGAAAAAGTAATTCCCTTACAGCACCTTGATGACTGGTCTTTCGACATATTCCTAGAACGTTTTGCAATTACCTAACTATTTCAGTGCTGTAACCGAATTTGGAAGGCCTTTGCAAACAGTTTGGGTCCAGATGAGACGCCACAGAACGTGGCGTCTCATCAGGATCCAAACTGTTTGCTATTCTTATAGTATCATTTGAAAAAAAATCAAAGAGAATGCTAATTTTAGAAATTCAGCAGGCAACATTTTAGCAGATGACAAATTTCCCAGCATGCAAAGAGTTAAAACATAACATAATTCTTTCCTTACAGCACCTTGACGACTGGTCTTTCAACGTATTCAGTGTGAACAGTGCCTCAGACGGTCATGCCCTGAAATATGTGGGCTACGAGTTGTTGCAAAAATATGACTTGATTGCAAAGTTCAAAATAAACAATACAGTGCTTGATAGTTTCTTGCTCGCGCTGGAGGCCGGATACAGCAAGTACAAGAACCCGTACCACAATCTTGTTCACGGCGGGGATGTTGCTCAGACAGTTCACACCATCTTGACCCAAAGCAAACTCGTGGTGAGTAAGATTTTATAATACTTGTCATGCCAGATTAAAAAATGCTCAATAAAATGAGCCCTGTTCTGAGAAAACTGGGCTTAATGCATGTGCCTAAAGTGTCGTCCCAGATTAGCCTGGGTAATTCGCACAGGCTAATCAGGGACAACACTTTCCGCTTTTATGACATTTTTCGCAAAAATCCGATTGAGGCAGAGAGTTTTGTCCCTGATTAGCCTGTGCGGACTGCACAGGCTAATCTGGGATGACACTTTACGCACATGCATTATGCCCAGTTTTCTCAGAACACGACTCAAATAGTCACATGGTTGGCAGAGTCTTAAATAGCAAAATTACTTTACTGTATCAATAATATGTTGAAACTGCATGACCCGCAGCTTTTGTATGTCTCAAAGATCTGCTGTCATGCTGTGGTACTCTGAAAAAATTGGTCAAATTGTTGGCTTGCTGTCAAATGGCCTTACCACAGTTGTCAAATGACATTTATAACAAAATGGCTTAAAACATCTTCACCTCAAAATCTGTATTACTGAAACCTTGTTTATTTGATATGTGACCATCTGTAGTGGTTCTTGCATTATCTGACCATCTGTAGTGGTTCTTGCATTATCTGAAAAAAGTCTTATCTCCTTAAAGATCCGTTTTTGTAGCTCCGTTGAGCTAGTTTTATGCGGTGTGCATCGTCATCTTTAAGCCCAGTACCACCTTCAATTTAATGCATTTATGCCTAGCATGATGCGGCGTCTCATCTGGGTCTGTGCTGTTTGCTTAAAGGATATTCTAAATATAGAATTAAATATACTAGACATTTCTAATTTTGGAAATAAATTGATCCAATTTAGAAGGATGGGAGAGTCCACAAGGCATAAATTGGTTGAGCCACATTTTTCAGCCAATCTTGAGGAATCTTGGTCTGAATATTTATGTTGACAATATCTAAGTCGAGTTAACATTTGGCCATGTGCATTCAAAAAATTGAAATTTGTATGCCCCTCTTCAAAGAGGAAGGAGTGTATTGTTTCGCTGGATGCCAGTTTCTCTGTCTGTAGGTAGACCATGTAGGTAGACCAGTCTGAATGTCAGTGGACCAGTTCGTTTCTGATCAATAACTCTTTAACCACTTAACTAATTGGCTTGATACTTTGCATGCACATCGGCCTTGGACAGAAGATGACCCCTATTGAAATCGGGGTCACTAGGTCAAAGGTCAAGGTCACTATCACACTAAGTGAAAATTGTTTCTGATCAATTACTTGTTAACCAATTGACTGATTAGCTTGATACTTAACATGTGTATTTGCCTTGGACAGTAAATTACCCAAATTGACATTGGTGTCACTAGGTCAAAGGTCAAGATCACTGTTACACATTAAGAGTACTGTTGTTTCCAATCAATAACTGGTCAACTGATTCACCGATTGGTTTGATACTTTCCATGTGCATCGGCCTTTGACAGTAGATGACCTCTATTGAAACTGGGGTCACTAGTTCACAGGTAAAGGTCATTGTTACACACTAAATGTAAAATCATTTCCCATCAATAACTCGTCAACTGTTTCACCAATTAACATGATACATCACATGTGCATTGGCTTTGGACAGTAGATGACCCCTATTGAAAGTTTGGTCACTAGGTAAAAGGTCAAGGTCAATGTCACACACTAAGTAAGAAAACGTTCTTATCAAAATAATTGATCAACTTATTCACCAATTGATACATCTCATGTGCATTGGCCTTGGTCAGTAGATGACCCCTGTTGAAATTGGGGTCACTAGGTCAAAGGTCATGGTAACTTGCACAATAAGTTGGAAAAGCATTTCTGGTCAATAACTCGTCAACTAGTTGACTGATTGGCTTGATACTACCCATGCACATTGACCTTGGACAGTAGATGACTTGTATTGAAATTGGGGTCACTAGGTTAAAGGTCAAGATCATTGTCACAATAAGTGTGAAAATTGTTTCCGATCAATAACTCATCCAAGAATCTACCAATTGGCTTGATACTTCACATGCACATTGGCCTTGGACAGTAGATGATCCCTATTGAAATTGGAGTCACAAGTTCAAAGCCCGGGGCCCGTATTCACCAACCCATTCTTGGACTTAAGAATAAAGAATAGACTTAGAACTAGTGCTGCAACAATACGCCAAAAACTGTATTGCACTATATTGTCAGTTCAAAAACCCGTATTGCAATATATCGCAATATATTGCTAACTTGTACCAAAATTATAACTTGCCAATTACCCGATAATCCCATAAAATTCCATTTTTAAAGCAAATTCTGGTAAATATTTACTATAAATGTGCTCAAGAAACACAAACATTCGCAAATTTTCTTAAGTATCAAATACATTTTTGCAATTGTTAATATTTAAAGATGTGATGAAATAACGTCCAACCGGGGCGTTTTTCCCACGGAACACGCGTAATTCAGCTGACGTGATGTTCCCGTTTTTATACAAAATATACAACACAAAATACACCCATACTTTCCATGTGACGTTCTACATGTCTGTATAATTTTCGCGCGCTTTTTATTGAGACAAAGGATAAAGCACTTTTTATTTGACGCTATAATTTGTTATTATCGCGTTAGCATTCATATTTGGAAGCGTGTTTCAGAAATTTGGATTACAAATAATGCTCAAATCAGAATCGAACGAAACATTTACAGCTGTGCGCAATTAATTCAACGATAATCTGTTCAAAAGCATCGAATGAATGCTCCCATGGAACAACGCTACTCCGTATAATACACTTTTTAGCATGCTATTTTTACGTAAAAAATAATTTACACTGCTTTGTTTTGTTTACCTTTTTATCATTATTTCGGATGGCTTTTCTGGACGAAATGTGAATGAATTTTTGTAAAATTTTCGTACCGGTATGATGAAAATCATATCGCAATACAATATGCGGATTGCGTATTGCGATATATACCGATATACCGGTATATTGTTGCAGCCCTACTTAGAACCAACAAAAATGCATTCAGTGTTTGAATATATACAAGCTACCACTGGTGATTATGTCATTCACAAAATGTTCTATAAGAATAATGATGTAGATATATGTGGTTAATACAACGTTTGCCTCAAAATTAAAGAAATTCTTGATTATTCTAATTTAAAGAAATTTCTTTATTCTTAGACTTAAGTCTAACAATTGTTTGGTGAATTCAGGCCCGGTTTGGGGTGGGACATATGTCTACGACCGCGGAACACTTGTTTAGAGTGACTTTGATTATAAGTCATGTGCGTCAAAAATAGGTTACCTGGTCAAATCACAGAAAAACCATTATAATACTTTGGAGGCCACACTTATGACTCAGTATTGATAATGCTTGGATGTAATGTCTATCTTGACACTATAAGAAACAAGAAATATCTTTAAAAAAGATATACGGCGTTGATTGTGGTCGATGTTTATGAACGATCAAAAGTTATCTCTATGAGATAAAAAGTAGCGGATGCCTTTTTTCTGCGCAGTTCTTAGCTACATCACAAGCAAATCAATTACGGGGTGTTGCGCCAGATTTTGTGGCTTATTTTGCTTTATGTGATATTTTTACTCAGATGTCTATATTTACAGAATAGAAAAACACAAGAAACATGAAAATAAACGAGTGCATATAGGTCAGCCGGCAAAACTCGAATCTTATTTAATTGCATAATTATAGTATAGTGAATTATTGTGCTCATGCTTAATAAACTGGTCAAAATGGATAAATATTTCTAATTAATTTTATCAAAATTGGTCCTTATCATGCAAATGTTGAAAACATATTAAAAATCGATGATTGGCATACCACAATAATATTGCCGAATATCTTTATTTAGTATCTTTCTGATCAAAACAGACTTCAAGTGCACAACGTTTACGAGCAGCGTTTATATAAAGATTTCTGCAACTGACCGCAAACTGACCTTGATACCTTGCGGATTGGAATGCAATGCATTAAAGTTAGGTAACAATTCTGCTGCTGAAACGACGGCTTGTTTACGCCAACTGTACTCGACCAAGGCAACAGCTGTGCCTAAAATATTGATAAAGCGACTAAACGAACTATTTACTCCATCAGACAAAAATAGCATAGATTCCAATTTTGTCCTTCAATGAAAAGGTCGCAACCCCTTCTGCGAACTCCGGTGATGAACTGTATATAAACTCTGACTTTCGCGGGCTGAAATGCAATGCAAGTAAGTACTAAATATGAGAATATAGCCTTAAGTATAAACGCTTTTGCGCTGGTAATTCTCTGAAAATAAAAGGTGAACGCACAAACTGTATTTATGTCGAAAATTGATTGTAAAACTGTTCTATCTATTGAGCCTTTTCATTAGAGATAAAATTGTTTCATGCAGTAAAACAGTGTTACAAAGACGCGGATATGTTTCCAATGTTCTGGTGTTATACTCAAATCAGCCAATGGAATAAATGAAGTGTATTCATTCGTACCTAGCCGCGGGAAATTTTATTTGCATATTATTGGATACTTACAAAGGTCAAGTCAGGGTGAAAAGCTGGCTTAATACAGCTTACGCCGAAAAACCTTGTCAGCAGCCACAATAACTACTCAATATTGATGATCCTTAGTCATAATATTTATCTTGGCAATATATAGGCTGAATTTGAATCTGGGTCATGTGTGTCTAAAAATAGGTGACAAGGTCAAATCTTGTAAAGACCTTATTACCACTCTAGTGGCCACATTATTGACTTTATTTTAATGAATTTAGGTCAGAATTGTTATCTTGACATTATCTGGAACAAGTTTGAGTATGGGTCAAGTGCATCCAAAAATTATCACAAGTTATAAATCTTAATGGAACTTGTGACCTCTGTAGAGGCAACATTTATTACTAAATCTTAACAGGACTTAGTTAAGATGCTTATCTTTACAATATATACATGGGTAGTTCTTATCTGGCTCAAGTAATAATGTTTAAAAATTAGATCGCCAGATTAAATTTCAGAAATACGTTGCAACCAATCTAGGTGCCACATTTATGACTAAATCTCAGCGAAGCTTCTTAAGAATGTTTGTCTTCACAATATCCATGCCCGATTTTCATCTGGGTCATGTGGGTCTAGAAAATAGGTCACCATGTGGAATCTTTAAAAAGAAAAAACCATTCCAAGGGAAAATTTGTTACTCAAGTTTGATGAATTTTTCTATCCAAATGTTGATCTTGACAATGTTTTAGCAATGTTGGAATCTGTGTCACGGGTCCTTAACCCATTTATGCCTGGCGTTTAGAATAAAATGCCTTGGCAAACAGCATAGACCCAGATAAGACGCCACATTATGCAGTGTCTCATCAGGATCTGCGCTGTTTGCTTAAAGGAATTTCTGTAAGAAATATTCTAAATATAGAAATAAATATACTAGACATCCCTTATTTTGGAAATATATTGATCCAATTTAGAAGTAGTGCTGCAACAATATACTGGTATATCGGCATATATCGCAATACGAAATCCGCATATTGTATTGTGATACGATTTTCATCATAACGGTACGAAAATTCTACAAAAATTTATCCATATTTTGCCCAGAAAAGCCATCCGAAATAATGATATCAAGGTAAACAAAACAAAAACAGTGTTAAATTTAAGATGAAGCTTATGGAAATACGATGAAAAACAAACAATTAATTACATAATAAACATGTAAATTGATGTTTATATTATAAACAAAAGTAATAATGATAATAAAAATTAGGTAGCAGCATTCTGCTTTTTAACATACACAATTCTCTTTCGGGTTATTATTCTTTTTGTCGGCTTTTAAAATAGTTCTCAAAATAGCAGAGGAAATTAACGCCGAGTTTGACTTTATAGACATTTTTGTAAAAAAGGCTAGAATTGCCAATAGTATATAACTAGAACTTAAACATACAATACAAAGGTTATGTTCATGTAATTAATTGGTTTTTGTGATAAGCTGGCGAGTTATAATTCTGGTACAATTTAGCAATATATTGCAATATATTGCAATACGGGTTTTTGAACTGACAATATATTGCAATACAGTTTTTGGCGTATTGTTGCAGCACTATTTAGAAGGATGGAAGAGTCCACTAGGCGTAAATGGGTTAATCATTGACCAGCTTAAATATTAAACAAACTTTTTCCCATCTAGTGGCCACATTTGTATCTCTTGATGACACTTGGTCAGAAATCTTATTTTGATGATAATATTAAGGCATTATGTTTTAATTTGGGTCAAGTGGGGGTCAAAACCAAGATCACCAGGTTGAGTCTTTAACAATTGAAGTGCCATGAGATCAGGTTAGCGCTGAAGGGCCTTCATGGATCTCTTGATTTCAAGATAAGCATACCAATTATCATGTATATTTAGTTAATTAATCAGGTTGGTACATATGTAGATGCATATACAAAAACAAACTGAGTAAAAACTGTTGACAGCATATTCAAAAAGGGGAAAAACACTTGTACTTGTTTAATATTGGGTAAACAAATATTGTGAGACTACTGGCAGTTTACATCCTATTTTCCTGACTGGTTGGACTGTTTATAAACATTGTGAGGTGTTTTCAATGCAATTAAAATAATGTTATTTTTTTGTTTACATGATGTTTTTCTACTTTTCAGAACTGGTTGACAGATCTGGAGATGTTTGCGACAATAGTGGCAGCTTTAATACACGACTTTGAACACACCGGCACCACCAACAATTTTCACATTCAGACCTCGTATGTTCCCCTTACCTAAACATTAACTCTTCCAGTGCTGGAACCTAATTTTGAAGGCCTTTGCAAACAGTTTGGATACAGATGAGACGCCACAAAATGTCATCAGGATCCAAACTGTTTGCTATTCTGATAGTATTCTTTGAAAAAAATGGAAGAAAATGCTAATTTTAGCAATTCAGCAGACGACATTTTAGCAGACGACAAATTTCCCAGCATGCAAAGGGTTAAGAAGCATGCCATGGAAAAACTGGGTTTAAATGCATGTGTTTAAAGTGTCATCCCAGATAAGCCTGTGCAGTCCGCGCAGGCTATGGAAATCAGGGATGATACTTCCCACTTAAACTGGATTTTAATTTAAAGATACTTCTTTTAAATGAAAAATTCCATACAAGCAAAAAGTGACATTTCTAATACCTGTTTGCACAGGCTAATCTGGGGCAACACTTCACATTCATGCATTAAGCCCTGTTTTCCCAGAACTCTACTCATATGCAAAATGTCTTTACATGTCCTCGCCCCATGACAGTGAGTATTTTTGTTCTTAAAATTTTTGGTTCCCATTTTCAAATGTTCAACCATTTGAAATAACGTATTAATTTCAACCAGAGTTTCGATTGGTCAGCATTTTAAAGGGAATGCTTCACAGTTATTTGAAGCGTGGCAAACAGGTGGTTTATGATCAATAACTCAATTCGCATTGAGCAATGTCAAAAAATCTTTAAAAGGGCATTTATCTTTGGATTGTATTTTGGTCTAGTTAGGTTAAGGTCACTGTTGCTAAAAATATATAAATATATATGGGCCATGCTCTGTGAAAAGAGGGGGTTTAATGCATGTTCGTAAAGTGTCATCCCAGATTAGCCTGTGCAGTCTGCACATGCTAATTAGGGACGACACTTTGCGTCTTCTGGAGTTTTGATAAAAAATGACATACTTTAAACAGAAAATATCATTTAAGCGGAAAGTGTTGTCCCTGATTAGCCTGTGCGGACCACACAGGCTAATCTTCGATGACACTTTCGGCACATGCATTAAACCCCCTTTTCACGGAGCACAGCACATATCCATTTAATAGCTTCAGATTTATGCCTACTTTAATCCTTTCAGTGCGGGAACCGAATGTTGAAGGCCTTTGCAAACAGTTTAAATCCAGATGAGACGCCACAGAACGTGGCGTCTCATCAGGATCCAAACTGTTTGCTATTCTGATAGTATTCTTTGAAAAAAAATCAAAGAACATGCTAATTTTAGAAATTCAGCAGACGACATTTTAGCAGAAGACAAATTTCCCAGCATGCAAAGGGTTAAAAAAAAGAAGAGACATATAGCAGTCTCACTGTGCTGTCTGTCTGTTAGTCCATACGTAGAGTTGTCTGTGCACCTACCCCCTACATGTATAAATGTGCGCACATGATAGGTCTGACGTGGCACTGCTGTACAACGACCGTGCCGTGCTGGAGAACCATCACATCAGCTCTGGATTCCGCGTGATGCGAGATGAGGAAAGCAACATCATTAACAACCTCAGCAAAGAAGAGTACAGGTGACTTACAGAGTGTTTAACCAAATTTTGACCCAGTTTGTGACAAATTAATACTTTGATTTCATGCCATTCATCCAAATTTTTAGCTCGCATATAATATATGAACTATATATAGTGGAGCTATCCTACTCACGTCGGTGTGAGCGTGCACATGTTAAAGTTTGCGTACCACGCCAAATATTTCCTATGTCCCTTGACATATTGCTTTAATTCAGAGTGTTTTACCAAATTTTGACCCAGTTTGTAACAAATTAATACTTTGATTTCATGCCATTCATCCAAGATTTTTAGCTCGAATATTATATATGAACTATATATAGTGGAGCAATCCTACTCACCCCGGCGTCGCCTTGAGCGTGCACATGTTAAAGTTTGCGTACCACCCCAAATATTTCCTATGTACCTTGACATATTGCTTTAATATTTTGCATAGAGGTCGCTGTGGTGGAATGGATATGGTGTCCGCCTAGTGACCGGGAGGTCAGGGGTTCGATCCCTACCGTGGGAGCGTTCTTTAGATCTCCCCCAAAGACACCAAGTACTGGTTCTAGGCCCAGGAAACGGACTCGAGAGCATTTATATAAGCCTTAGGCTTTCTATGCAATCGAGCTAAAATAAATAGGTTTAAACTAATATTTTGCATACTTCTTTACCAACATGACCCCAACCTATAAACAAGAGCAGACAACTGTATCAAGCATTTTGTAAGAATTATGGCCCCTTTTTCACTTAGAATATGCATATTATTGCTAAAGTACTATTTTATACTTCTAAAGTATCAAAGCTATTGCTTTCAAACTTCAAATATTTTCTTACTATCATGAGGGTACTGTACCTGGCAAGTTCAATTTGACCTTGACCTTTGTATGACCTTGACTCTCAAGGTCAAAAGAATAAATGTTAGTTAAATTGCTATAACTTCTTTATTTATGATCAGATTTTATAAATACTTTGACAAAACAACACTTACCTGAATACCTCAATGGATTCCACCCAAACAATACCCCACGCCGCAATCCCTGCATGGTTAAAAAAACAACAAATATTAATTTACTTTATTTTTGATGGACCGTCCAAACTACCCACTCAAGCTATTGCTATCAAACTTGAAATAAAATCTTATTAGTTTGTTTTATGTCTTTACAAATGTTTAATACATTGTGGAAAATATACCTGAACTATTACCTTGACCTTATTGAATAATTTGAACAATTTCCCCATGATGGCTTTAAGCTACGTTATACTGTCAAGCACTCGAATAGTCGAGCGCGCTGTCCTCTGAAACCTCTTAGTGTATGTTGTTTTCCTTTAGGGCTTTGGTAACAAACAATTTTCTGAGCACAATTCAAAGGGGCCTAGCGTATTGGTTGGCTAATATTGGGCTTTTTAGTCGGTCAGTCTGTCTTGAATTGTTATAACCGGTCTTTTTACAAAAAAAATTGTGTGTGTGTTTTGGCCTAGTTTTCAAGCCAAGTTTGATAATAAGCCAAACTGCTTATTGTGGCCAATGTTCCCCTTTTTATCAAAAGTTTAAGGAAAGCTCACTGAAAGGCCTAAACATTTCATGAAGTTAAATTGATTTATAAGTAGATAGAACAATTCCAGACTTAATTTTACCCCTTATTTAGCAATAACTAAATAAGTTATAAACAGTAAAAAATATATTATCTGTTTAGCTGTAATTTCGATGTTTACTAATATGAACATTAACCCATTTATGCCTAGCGTCATGAAAAAAGGACATTGCAAACAGCGTAAACCCAGATGAGACGCCGCATAATGCGGCGTCTCATCAGGGTCTACACTGTTTGCTTAAACAAAATTCTGTAAGAAATATTCTAAAAATAGAAATAAAAATACCAGACATCCCTAATTTTGGAAATAAATTGATCCAATTTAGAAGGATGGGAGAGTCCACTAGGCATAAATGGGTTAAGATCACATGCATTAAGCCCTGTTTTTCCATAACCAGAGACTCAATTTCTCCACTTTGTATTTTCAGAGAGTTCCGAAACCTTGTTATTGACATGGTGCTAGCTACTGACATGTCCTACCATTTCCAGCAGATCAAAAACATGAAAAATCTGCTTAGTATGCCAGAAAAGTAAGTCTACCATGATCGAGAAGTGCTCTGAAAACCATTTGCTTACTTCTTGTGTGTTCTATGTTCCGTTATTGTATGCAGTTTTCACAGGCTAATCTGGGACAAGACTTTGCACCTTGACTGGATTTGTGTTAAGCAGAGATAAACTTTGAACAAAATTTTTAAAGAAAAGTGTAAAATGTTGTCCCTGATTAGCCTGTGTGGGCTGCACAGGCTAATTTTGGATGACTATTTACTCATATGCACAAAGCAGGGCTCGAAATTAGCACTTGCACACTCGCAAAATGCGAGTGAAAAATACAGATTGTGAGATAAGTTTTAAGCCACTAGAATTTTTTTGCGAGTGAAGAAATAGTGAAAAAAAAGAGTTATATTGCTAAATGCGCTCGACGTTGCGAATGCTAAACTGCAGGTCAATTAATAGAACTTCCGAATACCCATATGCAGAAGCTCGCACCTTGTATGTAGACTGGTGTACTTATAGTACATATATGCCGATGGTAATGAAACAAAGATAATGAAACATTTGATTAACCACACATGTTCACTATAAAAGACAAAAGACCTGAACAGTCATGTCGAAAGCGAAAAATAACTAGTTTCTTTTTGCCCACAGATTGAAATAACAATACGAAATATAAAGCAAAGTTAACCATTGAGTTGAGAGAAAAAAAACGGAAATTAAATTCTTCCATGAAAACAGTGAAAAAGTGGGAAAAAGAACCTCATATATAACACCAAAACTTGTGGTTGATGTCATATTTTATTTAGTTTTAATAGTACTAAACTAATGTCCAAATTGCTTTTATTTATGTTTCCAGCAAAATTTGCGAGAATGTTTTTGATTTTGCGAGCTGGTATTTAAGCTGCTCGCAATGTTTTGCTAGTAGAAAGAAAAGTTAAATTCGAGCCCTGCAAAGCCCAGTTCTTGCAGAGTGCAGCTCATGCAATCCCATTATACTTTCCGCTTGATTGCATTAAAGCATAAATGTGGCAAATCGACAACTATAATATATTTAAAATGATTCCTAGTTTAAGTAATAATGTTAAAATCGTTGTTAAATGTACCTGTATGTTTTATTTTTATAAATTCACAGTAAAATATCCATTTTTTTAATTAGAGTATATATTATAGTTTTCCCTTTGATATTACAACAGTGCGATGAAATACATAGAGGATATTTGTTGGATTCGGTATATTTCATGAGGGATCATGCGCTGCCACGAGTGAAAATATATATTTTCAATGATCATAAGTGAATAAAAATCAACATTTCACTGAATCCAACAAATTTTCTTTTTATTGTATGCCTTTTTTTAAAAAATGACGTCATTTTACAGTAAAACAGTGAAAAATATCGATTATTTTCACTGTTATTTTTCTCTGTTTGAAACAGTTAAATATCATTTTTATTTCACTGATATTTCTCTATGAACCAACAGAAAGCATAACATAAATATTTGTAGTTAAATTGTTATGAACAACTTTACATAAACTGCTCTACTACACCTGTATGCTATACAAATTATTAGAAAAATTGCAGTTTTGTAAAATTTTCATTCAAGTGTTTGATTTTTAATCGCACTAACGGAACATTATTGTATTTCTTAACCCTTTCCCACTCTAAAGCAAAGTGGAAATGGCTATGTGCAAACAGCATTAATCCAGAACAGCCTGCTATTAACTCTCAGTCTGTTCAGGTTTTATGCTGTTTGCTGCTGATCAGTATCTAAGGGTTGGAAATGAAGCCTTTCAAGCTTGAATCTAGGTAATAAAGGTCCTTAATTAAATTAAACTTTCTAATGGACTGCAATATGTGTCTTAGGGGTAAAGGGTTAATTGTTATAGCATGAAGAGGGTGATTTTTATGTCCCCCAGTCTATTCTTGGAGACATATTGTTTTTGCCTTGTCTGTTTGTTGGTTTGTTTGTTTGCGTCAAACTTTAGCATTGGCCAGGCCCGTACCCAGGCCATGGGCCCAGGGGCCCGGGCCCCCCAGCTGGCTGTCGAACTATGATTTTTTTTTAATAATCGGCCCACTGCAATTTTTTCTCTCGTGCAAGGGCCCACAGTTCACTTTCCCTCAAAACAAATGAGCAGCTATGTTTTATTGTCCCTGATAAACAAGGGGATTAGCGCTCGCCAATCGAGATAAGCCCCTAGGCAATGTTTTCTTATCGCCTTGTACACACATCCCCGATCAGTCCCCCATTGTGATCATGAATGCTTCATCTATCGATGGTTGATGTAACATGTATTTTGATAAGTGCAGCGAATGGAAGCAACTGCTTCAGGAGGTTGTAGACTATAGTCTGATAATTGCTGATGCAGGTTTTTTATGTCCCCCACTATAGTAGTGGGGAACATATTGTTTTTGCCCTTTCTGTTGGTTGGTTGGTCTGTTGGTTGGTTGGTTGGTCTGTTGGTTGGTTTGCGCCAACTTTAACATTTGCAATAACTTTTGCAAAATTTTGAAGATAGCAACTTGATATTTGGCATGCATATGTATCTCATGGAGCTGCACATTTTGAGTGGTGAAAGGTCAAGGTCATCCTTCAAGGTCAAAGGTCAAATATATGGGTCAAAATCGCTCATTTAATGTACACTTTTGCAGTATTTCAATATTCAAGATAGCAACTTGATATTTGTCATGCATGTGTATCTTATGGAGCTGCACATTTTGAGTGGTGAAAGGTCAAGGTCAACCTTCAAGGTCAGAGGTCAAAATTATGTGGACAAAATCGCTCATTTTATGAGTACTTTTGCAATATTGAAGATAGCAACTTGATATTTGGCATGCATGTGTATCTCATGGAGCTGCACATTTTGAGTGGTGAAAGGTCAAGGTCAAGGTCATCCTTCAAGGTCAGAGGTCAAATATATGTGGCCCAAATCGCTTATTTTATTAATACTTTTGCAATATTGAAGATAGCAACTTGATATTTGGCATGCATGTGTATCTCATGAAGCTGCACATTTTGAGTGGTGAAAGGTCAAGGTCATCCATCAAGGTCAAATATATGGGTCAAAATTGTTCATGTAATGTCACTTCTGCAATATTGAAGCTAGCAATTTTATATTTGGCATGCATGTGTATCTCATGGAGCTGCACATTTTCAGTGGTGAAGGGTCAAGGTCAAGGTCATCCTTCAAGGTCAAACGTCATATAGGGGGACATTGTGTTTCACAAACACATCTTTTTTTCCTTCTTTGAGAAGGCCCTTTCCCCTAGACGTATTTTTCCCCTATAAAAGTTTACTTGTTTTTTTTTTAAACCTTTTTTGGGGAATTTTTAGGTCCCAATATATACTTTTTACATTGAGAATAGGGCCCTGAATTTGAACTGGAACAAAAACATTGACAAAGGTATTAAAACGTAGTATTTATCATTTTTGCAAGGAAATCACTGAAAAAGACTACGATGAGATAGTTAACATGTCTGTTGAAAAGAAAAACAGATTCATAAATTTGCCGAGCAACAGATAAGAATTTGGCAGAATTCAGTATTTAAAATAATTCAATGCGGGGAATCACGTGGTCAGATTTGATAAAAAATGGCCGCCGATGCCTCAATTCGATGGAGAAATTGAGTCTTCAAACAGGTACATCAACCTTATTACTTACTTGTTTTTATTCGGATAACGCCTATCATAGGGCCAGCCGGAAGCGGTTTCAGCGAGTATCAACCGTTTTCCGCTGGTTGGTCTGAGTGATGAGAAAACTCATGGAATATTTTGCGATTTCCTGACGGTTCAGGTAGATGTACCTGTTTGAAGACTCAATTTCTCCCTCGAATCAAGGCATCGGCGGCCATTTTTTATCAAATCTGACCACGTGATTCCCCGCATTGATAATTGAGTACCGAGAGTTGAGTAATGTCAACCTATTAATGACTCATTGGTAAAAAAAAGAAAATTGAAACAATAAATCGATCTCATTATATAAGTTAACCTGATCCAGAGTAGAAAAATATTGTATAATTAAATTATCTGTTGCCTTGAATTTGTTTGAAAACAGTAAAATATGTTACATTGATTATTTAAGACTTTCATTATTTCCCCCAAAAATTAGGCGTATCGCGCAATTTTTTTCCTTAAAAAAGGCAAGGTCTTTCCCAAAAAATCAGAGGGAAAAACCTGTGATGTTATTGATTTGTGAAAAAAAATGGTGGAAGCAATACGAGAGTTGATGTGGATAATCGTCAGTTTAAACCTGTAAGTTTCGGAAATCTAAAGCTTTTTATATTGTTGTGAATTCACACCAATGTTTAAAGCTTAAGACTTCCGAAATGTGCTGATTTACTTGTTATATTCCATTAATTCATATCACAAAATACGGTTTTTATAAGCATTAAAATTCACCTTGCAAAGTGCCAAATTAAAAAAAGTATATATATAGGGAGGGGGGAACCTTCCCAAACCCTCCCCAGTTGGGCCCCCCCAGTAAAAAATCCTGGGTACGGCCCTGTTGGCCAAAATTTTTGCAATATTGAAGATAGCAACTTGATATTTGGCATGCATGTTTGTCTCATGGAGCTGCACATTTTGAGTGGTCAAAGGTCACGGTCATCCTTCAAGGTCAAATATATGGGGGGTGACATAATGTTTCACAAACACATCTTGTTTTATTTATGTTTTATTTAGGGGAAAAAACTATAGTTATGCCCATTTAAGCATCTTTTCCTGGAAGAAACCAATACTGTGATAAACAAATTTAAATCTTCAATGTTAGCCAAGTATAAAGATTGATAACTGTAGTTGTAGTTGTTTGTCTTTAACTGCATCATGTTTATGTCATATGTCATACTATAAGTCGTTTTCTGAGATAACTGGGCATAATGCATGTGCGTAAAGTGTTGTCTCAGATTAGCCTGTGCAGTCCACACAGGCTAAACAGGCCCGACACTTTCCGCTTTTATGGTATTTATAGTTTAAAGGAAGTCTCTGCTTACCGAAAATCAAGTTTAGGTGGAAAGTGTCGTCCCTGATTAGCCAGTGTGGACTGCACAGGTTTATCTGGGACGACATTTAACGCACATGCATCAAGCCCAGTTTTCTCAGAACGTGGCTCATGTTCATGCTGGTCTTCCTGTTTGTGTGTGGATCAACCTGGGGTCATATTCCAGAAACATCTTAAGTCATTTCTGAAATATTTTCACTTAAGCTCAAAATTACAATGTTTTTTATTTCTTTACTAAATAAACACATGCATGTTTTTTTTGGTATTCCTAAAATAACATTGACATAATGATGTTATTTTGATGAAAGGTTTGATGCCTAACTATTGCAGTATGAAATGAAACACTTAAGAAAAAATCCCAATTTAAGGATAAAACAAAAATTAACTTAAGATGCTTCTGGAATACCACCTTTGGCTAAGTGGACTCAACTTAACATTATTATACTATAACAGCATAGACAAGTCCAAGGCGCTGTCTTTGGTGCTGCACTGCGCGGACATCAGCCACCCGGCTAAAGACTGGGAGATCCACAAGCGATGGACCGACCTCCTGCTTGAAGAATTCTTCAGACAGGTACAATGGTTGGGAGACAATTTTTGGAGTTATTTAGCCTTGTTGCGGGAAAACTGTGCTTCGTGCATGTACATTAAGTGTCATCCCACATTAGCCTGTGTAGTCTGCACAGGCTCGTTAGGGTGGACACTTTCCTCTTTTATGGAATTGTTTGGTTTAATGTTGATGTATTAGCTGTTGAATACAGCAAACACATGCAGTATAAAGGATGCCATTTTGGTTCTTCCGTGTCATCATTTGATTGTTTACTGTGTTTTCTAGCCAAAGCCTTGTTGTGGAAATCATGATATAGCAGTGCATTCTGAAAAAAGGGTTAGATGCATGGGCCTTAAGTAATCAGGGACGACACTTTTCTTCTAAACTGGATTTTTGCTAAGAAGAGACTCTCTGTCAACGAAAAAATATTATAAAAGTAGAAAGTGTCCTCCGTGATTAGCCTGTGTGGACTGCACAGGCTAATCAGGGAAAACACTTTACGCAAAAGCATTGAACCCCCTTTTCACGGAACATGACACATATAGAATTTGATGAGTATGCATGCATGCATGTCTCAGAGCTTGTTTGGACTTTAACCCTTTCAGTGCGGGAACCGAATTTTAAAGGCCTTTGCAAACAGTTTGGATCCAGATGAGACGCCACAAAACGTGGCGTCTCATCAGGATCCAAACTGTTTGCTATTCTGATAGTATTCTTTGAAAAAAAATCGAAGAAAATGCTAATTTTAGAAATTCAGCAGACGACAAATTTCCCAGCATGCAAAGGGTTAACTTGTTTATTCATCATGCAGTTTTCAAATCACTCATCAAAACTGAACACAGTCATGAGATGAAGGGTTGCATGCAACACCCATCTTCTTACCTCAAAGGGCTAGGTCACACTTAGAGATCAAAGGTCAAATTTGGCTATAAGACAGGGTGTCAGAATGTCACTTTCTTTCTCCATAATGCAGTTATAAGATAACTCGTCACAATTGACCACCATGAAAGGACAGCATGGCGGGTGTAACACAAGTCTCATCTTGAGAATCTTTTAACACTCAAGAAGTGACATTTTTATGCCCCAAGTAGGGTGGCAAATACCAGTTGAACTGTCCATTATTCTGTCTGTCTGTCTGTCTGAAAACTTTAACATTGGCCATAACTTGTGCAAAATTGAAGATAGCAACTTGATATTTGGCATGCATGTGTATCTCATGGAGCTGCACATTTTGAGTGGTGAAAGGTCAAGGTCATCCTTCAAGGTCAATGGTTAAATATATGGCTTCAAAGTGGCGCAGTGGGGGGCATTGTGTTTCTAACAAACACATCTCCTGTTTGTCCAATGATTATGAAACTAAACTTTCTTGGGACATATGTTCTTATCATTTCTTGGGCTTATTTGTAATTGGCTAATCTGGGACAACACTGTCCGCACAAGCATTCAGCACCGTTTTCCCTAGGCTCATATCTGGGACAACACTGTCCGCACAAGCATTCAGCACCGTTTTCCCTAGGCTCATATCTGGGACAACACTGTCCGCACAAGCATTCAGCACCGTTTTCCCTAGGCTCATATCTGGGACAACACTGTCCGCACAAGAATTCAGCACCGTTTTCCCTAGGCTCATATCTGGGACAACACTGTCCGCACAAGCATTCAGCACCGTTTTCCCTAGGCTCATATCTGGGACAACACTGTCCGCACAAGCATTCAGCACCGTTTTCCCTAGGCTCATATCTGGGACAACACTGTCCGCACAAGCATTCAGCACCGTTTTCCCTAGGCTCATATCTGGGACAACACTGTCCGCACAAGCATTCAGCACCGTTTTCCCTAGGCTCATATCTGGGACAACACTGTCCGCACAAGCATTCAGCACCGTTTTCCCTAGGCTCATCTGGGACAACACTGTCCGCACAAGCATTCAGCACCGTTTTCCCTAGGCTCATATCTGGGACAACACTGTCCGCACAAGCATTCAGCACCGTTTTCCCTAGGCTCATATCTGGGACAACACTGTCCGCACAAGCATTCAGCACCGTTTTCCCTAGGCTCATATCTGGGACAACACTGTCCGCACAAGCATTCAGCACCGTTTTCCCTAGGCTCATATCTGGGACAACACTGTCCGCACAAGCATTCAGCACCGTTTTCCCTAGGCTCATATCTGGGACAACACTGTCCGCACAAGCATTCAGCACCGTTTTCCTTAGGCTCATATCTGGGACAACACTGTCCGCACAAGCATTCAGCACCGTTTTCCCTAGGCTCATATCTGGGACAACACTGTCCGCACAAGCATTCAGCACCGTTTTCCCTAGGCTCATATCTGGGACAACACTGTCCGCACAAGCATTCAGCACCGTTTTCCCTAGGCTCATATCTGGGACAACACTGTCCGCACAAGCATTCAGCACCGTTTTCCCTAGGCTCATATCTGGGACAACACTGTCCGCACAAGCATTCAGCACCGTTTTCCCTAGGCTCATATCTGGGACAACACTGTCCGCACAAGCATTCAGCACCGTTTTCCCTAGGCTCATATCTGGGACAACACTGTCCGCACAAGCATTCAGCACCGTTTTCCCTAGGCTCATATCTGGGACAACACTGTCCGCACAAGCATTCAGCACCGTTTTCCCTAGGCTCATATCTGGGACAACACTGTCCGCACAAGCATTCAGCACCGTTTTCCCTAGGCTCATATCTGGGACAACACTGTCCGCACAAGCATTCAGCACCGTTTTCCCTAGGCTCATATCTGGGACAACACTGTCCGCACAAGCATTCAGCACCGTTTTCCCTAGGCTCATATCTGGGACAACACTGTCCGCACAAGCATTCAGCACCGTTTTCCCTAGGCTCATATCTGGGACAACACTGTCCGCACAAGCATTCAGCACCGTTTTCCCTAGGCTCATATCTTTCTTGTTGATTGTTTCAGGGCGATCGCGAGCAAGAACTTGGACTTCCATTTTCTCCTCTCTGTGATAGAAAAAATACTCTGGTGGCAGAATCACAAATAGGTAAAATTGCGGTTCTATTTATAGCCTAAAATATACAGGGCTACTGGTGGAATTACAAATAGGTAAAATTACATTTCTATTTGTAGTGGCAGAATCACAAAAAGGTAAAATTATACCATTCTATTTGTAGTGGCAGAATCACAATAAGGTAAAATTACCATTCTATTTATAGCCTAAAATATACAGGGCTACTGGTGGAATTACAAATACAGTCAAACCTGAATTCAGCGGTCAGTCAAGGGAAATGGCCAAAGTGACCGTTGTCCACAGGTGACCGTTGAATTCGGATCACAATTTTAAGATGGTTTGTCAGTTGGTAGGAGTGCTACCTCGTTACCCCACCCAGTCGTTTGCATACAGTGTTAAACAGATGCTCATTGCCGTTAACTAAACATGATAACAGAATTTACTTACATTGAATAATACATAATAACATCTTATAGATTGATTTAATTTCATATTGTTATTAAACTAAAGCAATAAATTTATCAACGCTAGTATCATTGTTAACTCATGCATCTCGATCATTCAGTTAATAAAACTTGTGACGTGCCGTTTACGTCACGTCCGTACAAGTCTAAAAAGCGGATTCGCTTTCATAAACCGATAGTACTGTGATATTGTACCGTTCTAATTTAAAGAAAAAGACGCAAAAAGTTTGTTAAAATTTATTCGTACGCAAACATCACACAAAAAGCATTTTAATTCAACAACCTCATACAAAATACAACGCTTCAAACTCACATTTGCATTTGATTCATACTTCTCCATAATTTCTCACTTACGCTTAAGCACACTCTATACTTGCGTACGTCCAACACAGAGCTCACTTGCTATTACACGCGAACTTTTTCCAGATGCAAATAGTTTCAAACATTTGACTCGCTCCTCTAATGTGAGGAACTTAAGTTTACCACTTATTGTTATTCCGTGATTTATTATTCCGATTGCTTTTAAAAGTGTTGTGAACGCTAGAAAGCTCTTTTAAAGAATGATCCGAAAATGCTATTTTAAAATCGATACTCAATGTTGTAAGTACAATGTACTAATTAGCGGTCATATAATAAGTGATTATTACTTTAAACGTGTCAAAAACTCTGACATATTTTCTGTGGAAGAAACGCCCACAATTATCCCCGGAAAACAAACCTTCTCAACACCTTATTATTTGTTTACTCGCAGCGGGCCGCTTTTGTTATATCAAAGGCAATTACCGCTATCAAACGCTTTAACCGCAAAATAGACGTACAAATGATGTTCAGTGTTTTTAATTTTTGAGACTCGAGACGACTGACGCGTGACCGTTGATTTCAGTTCTAACATGAATTTCGGAGTTAAATATAGTGGCCGTTGGCCGTTATGGACAGGTGGCCGTTAAATTCAGGTGTAATATAGAGTGTTTTTCGTCGGGGGGATTCCAGACTGACCGTTGTCTGCAGGTGACCGGTAAATTCAGGTGGCCGTTATGTCAGTTTTGACTGTAGGTAAAATTACATTTCTATTTGTAGTGGCAGAATCACAAATAGGTAAAATTACCATTATATTTGTAGTGGCAGAATCACAAAAAGGTAAAATTACCATTCTATTTGTAGTGGTGGAATCACAAATAGGTAAAATTACCATTCTATTTATAGTGGCAGAATCACAAAAAGGTAAAGTTACCATTCTATTTGTAGTGGCAAAATAACAAAAAAGGTAAAGTTACCATTCTATTTGTAGTGGCAAAATCACAAATAGGTTAAATTACCATTCTAATTGTAGTGTTTTTCCCAGGAGGGCAAAGGGGCATGGCGCATTACTTTCAAAAAGGGCATTTTAGCGCGCAGTTTAGGCAAAAAAGGGCAAAAACGTTCCATGTTATTTGCTCCACGAAGCAGTTGTGGAAAAAATAACATATAAACAAGCACATTTAATGGTAATAGATGAATTTAACTTACTATGATTTATATTAATATATTTACCTTGCAATGAACATTTAAGTTCCATGCTGTTTCAATAAACTGTACAGCACGACAAACATAATAAAGCAATATATGCATATGAATCTGATTATACACAGATCAACTAACATATAAATTAAACCATGTTTGTCTTATCCCATTTTCTAACAATAATCTCGACAGATGTTTAAAATAACATTGCGAGTAAATTGATCTCTAACAATATGCAAACACTCGTTTCCGTGACATACATCCACCGAGTAGATTACAAATAAATAAATTATGTTGTTGCTATCTAAAACATTTTTATGCATCGTTGATTATCACAGACATTTCATTTATTCCTTCTTAATGTATAATCTCCATCGTTAGTTCGATCGCTTACGACGTTATTTGCCATTTTTGCCGAGTCACAATTTAATTCTGTATAGTCCGCCATGTTGATAAAATGTCAAATGATGTAAGTGACAGGTGCGCATAGCAACGTTAAATCGTATACGCGATTAGTATTTTGTTAAATTGGTATACGTCTCGGTAATTATTTCAATAATTAGATCTAATTATCTTAAAGACGAAATCGATAAAGAATAAATTTGTTTGTGAATTTAAAAGTAATTATGCGTAAAAAAATATGTTTTGATATAACTGAATAATGCATGCAAAGCACAATTGCCACAAGAATAACATCGAGTTTTTCATCAAATGTCTCCGAAGTAATGATTATATCGTGGAGGAGTACACATTGCCGAGCGAAAAGTGCGCTTGGTATAACATAGCCTCCGGCATTATCGATTGATACTGACACGGGGTTATTCACGCATGACTAATTCACAGCTTTGGGGCAGCCAGTAAGACCTAATCGAGCACTGTTATAGATTAAATCTGCTCAATTAAATATAGTTTATTAGACGTTGACGCCTCTCGAGTAAATCAAGCACAGTCGGAGCGTCACAGACAATCAAGGAAGCTGATTTTGCGGACCAAGTTAGATCGTAAGGCAAATTTCGTGGCGAAATTTGCCTTTGAAAAAAAGGGCGCGTGGCGAAATTTGCCTTTAAAAAGGGCAGCATGGCGATCCGGGAGGGCGGCGTGGCTTTTCGCCACGCTAAAATGGCCTGGGAAAAACACTAAATTGTAGTGGTGGAATCACAAATAGGTAAAATTACCATTACATTTGTAGTGGCAGAATCACAAAAAGGTTAAATTACCATTCTTTTTGTAGTGTTGGAATCACAAATAGGTAAAATTACCATTATATTTGTAGTGGCAGAATCACAAAAAGGTAAAATTACCATTCTATTTGTAGTTGTGGAATCACAAAAAGGTAAAATTACCATTCTATTTGTAGTGGTGGAATCACAAATAGGTAAAATTACCATTCTATTTGTAGTGGTGGAATCACAAATAGGTAAAATTACCATTCTATTTGTAGTGGCAAAATCACAAATAGGTTAAATTACCATTCTAATTGTAGTGGTGGAATCACAAATAGGTAAAATTACCATTATATTTGTAGTGGCAGAATCACAAAAAGGTAAAATTACCATTCTATTTGTAGTGGTGGAATCACAAAAAGGTAAAATTACCATTCTATTTGTAGTGGCGGAATCACAAATAGGTAAAATTACCATTCTATTTGTAGTGGTGGAATCACAAATAGGTAAAATTACCATTCTATTTGTAGTGGCGAAATCACAAATAGATAAAATTACCATTCTAATTGTAGTGGCAGAATCTCAAATAGGTTAAATTACCATTCAATATGTAGTTGTGGAATCACAAAAAGGTATAATTACCATTCTATTTGTAGTGGTGGAATCACAAATAGGTAATTTAAGTTACAGTTCTGCTTGTAGCGGTGGAATCACTAATAGGTAAAATTAAATTTCTATTTGTAGTGGCAGAATCACAAAAAGGTAAAATTACAGTTCTACTGGTAGTGGTGGAATCACTTATAGGTAAAATTACAGTTCTATGTGTAGTTGCAGAAGTACAAATACGTAAAATTATCATTCTGTTTGTAGTGGTGGAATCACCAATAGGTAAAATTACCATTCTATTTGTAGTGTCGGAATCACAAATAGGTAAAATTACAGTTCTACTGGTAGTGGTGGAATCACTAATAGGTAAAATTACAGTTCTATTTGTAGTGCGACTTATATGGAGCTACTTTTAACTATGGCTTCAGTTGCACTCCATGGAGTTTGTGATGACAATTATTTGAAAAGTATTTGTGCAACCATTATAAAAAATAATATAAAACAAGAGACTTGTTCAACCATTATAAAAACTTTTCATTTTTTTTTAAAGACTTGTACGGAAGAAGATTTTGTATACAGTAATGTCTCTAATGTTATTGTGCTTGCATAAATGCTGCTTATGTCACTAAAAACACGCACAACTGTACCCTACCAGTAGTTTCCAGTTTATTTATGTGTATTACTTGTTAACTCTTTCAGTGCGGGAACCGAATTTTGAAGGACTTTGCAAACAGTTTGGATCCAGATGAGACGCCACAGAACGTGGCGTCTCATCAGGATCCAAACTGTTTGCTATTCTGATAGTATTCTGTGAAAAAAATCGAAGAAAATGCTAATTTTAGAAATTCAGCAGATGACATTTTAGCAGATGACAAATTTCCCAGCATGCAAAGGGTTAAAAAAGCCAAATGCTAGTAATATTATAGATGATTACAAGGTTAACTGTTTTTGTTGTGTTACTCAAAAAAGGATTGTTCAAAACTTTTTGTAATGAAATATTATAGGGATATTTTTCATTGTAGAGATTTTAAGACTGCTTTAGGTTTATACACATAAAGTATAATAGTTCTTGAAGTGAAAATTAGCTCTGTCAGTGAGTAAAATCATCTTCAATGCCATTCTTGTGACTAAATTGTTATATTCATAGACACATAAAATAAGGTTTATAAACCATTTCATGTAAATCTGAAAATGTACCTCCATTTAAGATTTTTAACAGTGTTTGTTCATTACAATGTTTGAAAGAATTTTTTCTAAAATTTCATAATGTAAACGGAAGAAGTTTACAATGCATTATGACATTTAATGTTGCAATGTCATTTCAGCCAAATAACTTAATGTGATTGGCCAGTAAAACACAAAAAAGCAAATGAAAAGGCTCATTAAGCTATATTATACATGCTTAAGATGAAACTATTGTTAACTATTAACAATGATTACATTATATGTGTCTTGTTCTGAGAAAACTGGGCTTAATGCTTGTGCGTAAAGTGCCGTCCCAGATTAGCCTGTGCAGTCCACACAGGCTTATCAGGGATGACACTTTCCGCTTTTATGGTATTTTTAGTTTGAAGGAAGTCCCTTCTTACTGAAAATCAAGTTTAAGCGGAAAGTGTCGTCCCTGATTAACATGTGCGAACTGCACAGGCTAATCTGGGACAGCACTTTAGGCACATGCATTAAGCCCAGTTTTGTCAGAACAAGACACATATAGAAATCAAGGCGTGACATGTTGTGATAACAAAATGAGCCTCTTTCTGGGAAAACTTGGTTTCATGTTTGTGTAAAGTGTCGTTCCAGATTAGCCTGTACAGTGCACACAGGCTATAATCAGGGACAACACGTTCCACTTTAATTGTCATTTGTTAGGAGGAAATCTCAGTGAAAATCCAGTTTAATCGTAAAGTGTCATCCCTTATAAGCCTGTGTGGTCTGCACAGGCTATTCTGGGACAACAATTTAAGCACATATTAGTTAAGCACAGTTTACCCAAAGCCAGTTTCATACATTTCACTCTCTCTCACTACAGGCTTCATAGACTTAATTGTGGAGCCCAGCTTCAACATGATTGATGACATGCTGAAAAAGATGGCCGCACCAATGTTTGAAAACAGGGTTAATAATGCGTAAAGTTTCCCAGAATAGCCTGTGCAGTTTATACAGGCTAACCAGGGAAGACGCTTTCTGCCTCAACTAAATTTTTGCATCCTTTAAACAAACACAAAACTTTTGAAGAGGAAGGTTTTGTTCCTGATTAGTCTGTGAAGACTGCACAGGCTAATTAGAGTGTCAGGCTCCAATTTATTTGACTCTCTCTCACTGCAGGCTTCATAGACTTCATAGTGGAGCCCAGTTTCACGGTGATGGGTGACATGCTGGATAAGATCGTCACGCCGCTGCGCAACCCGTCCCAGGTGAGCGTCCACGACGAGACCATCTCCGAAGAAGTGTTCGACAAGGAGAAGACCGTCTCTGGCTCTTCCAGAAGCTCGTCTGCAAAATCTACCAGCTCTGGTGAGATTATGTGTTAACGCTTTCCTGCTCCAAAGCAAATTGAAAATGGCTCTATGCGATCGAAGCATAAACCAAATCAGGCTGTGAGTAACTCGCAGTCTGTGTAGGTTTTATGCTGTTTGCTGCTCATCAGTACCTTAGGGTTGGAAATGAAGCCTTCAAAACTTGATTCAATTAAGAGAGCTCTTTAATTTTTTTATATTTTCTAATGGACAACAAACGGGTCAAAATGCGTATTCTTAGAGGTTAAAAACAAACATTTCAGCTATGGTTGCCTTCCAACCCCTGTTCTTTCAGTACTTCCTGTAAACAGGACAATTTCTTCAAAAAAAGGGACACAACCTCAAATTTGTCTGTCTGCAAATCTGATTCCGCAATTGCTCAAAAAGCAGTGAAACTTGTTTCCATAATCACCTACTCAACTTTCTTAGACTTAAGAATATAAATATTCTAGAACCAATTAAGAAATAATGTTCAAAATAATGTTCAGGGTTTTAATATATACTGTCTGCAATTATACACAAAGTCGCCTTGTTCACCAGAGGTCAATGGCAGTGTCACATGTGGTGAAAATAGAACCAAACTTAATATTGTATTTAAGCTGAAGAAGTGCATGACTTGAATATTGGTGCACTCATTTGGGTATAGGTTGAACATTGGTGCACTCATTGGGGTATAGGTTGAACATTGGTGCACTCATTGGGGTATAGGTTGAACATTGGTGCACTCATTGGGGTATAGGTTGAACATTGGTGCACTCATTGGGGTATAGGTTGAACATTGGTGCACTCATTGGGGTATAGGTTGAACATTGGTGCACTCATTGGGGTATAGGTTGAACATTGGTGCACTCATTGGGGTATAGGTTGAACATTGGTGCACTCATTGGGGTATAGGTTGAACATTGGTGCACTCGTTGGGGTATAGGTTGAACATTGGTGCACTCATTGGGGTATAGGTTGAACATTGGTGCACTCATTGGGGTATAGGTTGAACATTGGTGCACTCATTGGGGTATAGGTTGAACATTGGTGCACTCATTGGGGTATAGGTTGAACATTGGTGCACTCATTGGGGTATAGGTTGAACATTGGTGCACTCATTGGGGTATAGGTTGAACATTGGTGCACTCATTGGGGTATAGGTTGAACATTGGTGCACTCATTGGGGTATAGGTTGAACATTGGTGCACTCGTTGGGGTATAGGTTGAACATTGGTGCACTCATTGGGGTATAGGTTGAACATTGGTGCACTCATTGGGGTATAGGTTGAACATTGGTGCACTCATTGGGGTATAGGTTGAACATTGGTGCACTCGTTGGGGTATAGGTTGAACATTGGTGCACTCATTGGGGTATAGGTTGAACATTGGTGCACTCATTGGGGTATAGGTTGAACATTGGTGCACTCATTGGGGTATAGGTTGAACATTGGTGCACTTATTGGCGTATAGGTTGAACATTGGTGCACTCATTGGGGTATAGGTTGAACATTGGTGCACTCATTGGGGTATAGGTTGAACATTGGTGCACTCATTGGGGTATAGGTTGAACATTGGTGCACTCATTGGGGTATAGGTTGAACATTGGTGCACTCATTGGGGTATAGGTTTTCAATATGTCAGCTTGTCAATCCCTTTGTCTGTTTGTCTGCCCAACTGACTGTCCATCTGCAAACTTACATATTTAACTAAAAGAGCGTATTAACCATGATATCCAAACTTTTTCAAAAAGT
Source organism: Dreissena polymorpha (assembly GCF_020536995.1). Classification (NCBI taxonomy): domain Eukaryota; kingdom Metazoa; phylum Mollusca; class Bivalvia; order Myida; family Dreissenidae; genus Dreissena; species Dreissena polymorpha. The sequence goes on from NC_068364.1 coordinate 30,333,005, forward strand.
TGAACAGGATTTTGCATGACCTAATTTGTGCAGTGCTCATCATTTATGTGACAGATACAAACAGTCAAATTACACAAAATACTGCAATAACTCGAATAGAACATGTAAATGAGATAAAATAATTAAATGTGGTATTCATGTTAAGAACAAGGTGAGGTTAAATTGCACTGTATTCTTTGGCCACAGAACAAATGTCTGGTAAATCTTAAAAAATATGAGCCATGCTCTGTGAAAAAGGGGTTTCATGCATGCATGTAAAGTGTTGTCCCAGATAAGCCTGTGTTAATCCACTTGACAATTAACGCACATGCATTAACCCACTTAACACTTTATGCACATGCATTAACCCACTTAACACTTTACGCACATGCATTAACCCACTTAACACTTTATGCACATGCATTAACCCACTTAACACTTTACGCACATGCATTAACCCACTTAACACTTTATGCACATGCATTAACCCACTTAACACTTTATGCACATGCATTAACCCACTTAACACTTTACGCACATGCATTAACCCACTTAACACTTTATGCACATGCATTAACCCACTTAACACTTTACGCACATGCATTAACCCACTTAACACTTTACGCACATGCATTAACCCACTTAACACTTTATGCACGTGCATTTACCCACTTAACACTTTACGCACATGCATTAACCCACTTAACACTTAACGCACATGCATTAACCCACTTAACACTTTACGCACATGCATTAACCCACTAAACACTTTACGCACATGCATTAACCCACTTAACACTACGCACATGCATTAACCCACTTAACACTTTACGCATATGCATTAACCCACTTAACACTTTACGCAGATGCATTAACCCACTTATTTACAGAGCATGGCCCATAGATTTGATAATGTTTTCACAGGTAGTTGAATTATTTATGGTTTAGAATTAGAAATTCTGTTTAGACCTTGTTTCTGAAAAGTTTTGCATTATGTTTTTTTTTCTGTATCTGCATCTGCATGCTATCACCTTGTTCATGTAACTCCCTCTGAATCATGTTTGGCAAATAGGGATAGTCACTGCAAAACATCAATCTGAAAAGAAATCCCATTTGCATATTATGTCTTTGACAATTTATGTCACAAGCCAAAATGGGTTATTGAGTTTGAATATTGTGGCTTTTGTGTGGGCAGTTAAATAATTGCCTCTGTCATCCGAGATTTAAACAGATTTATATCTTGTTTTCTTGTATGTAAATTCTGTTTTATTTTAGAAAAGATAACTGAGCATCTTAAGGATTTGTAATTCTAAACACAAAGTGCTCAAGAAAAAGTAATAATTCGGGGCAGAAACATTTCAGTTGTTTCATCCAAAATTGTGGTCAACTATTTAAAAAACTGAAACTGTTGGTGGAAATTCATAAAAATTGGTATGTTGAATGTTTAGTCTTTAAAAAAAATAAATCAGAATCCTATAAAATTTAAAAACATTAGGTGTCTTTAAAATATAAACAAAAGTAGGTGGTGCCTGTATAAACTCATTTTTTTGATATTTTTGATATTATCATTATTTTTTCCTGAAGTAACGTATCTTGTTATGTGTTTTTTTTCAGTCATCTGTCATTCTATATTTTCTGTCATAGCAGCACATTAAACATTGCATATTTTCCATAGAACATTGCATATTTCATATAAACAAGTGTAAGCTTACCCAGCCCTGGGATTGAACCGCTCTCCTCCAACTTTGAAGTCCACTGTTCTATCCACTGCACCATTCTGGATTGTGGTTTCAGCGGTATTTAAATTGGGTTATGTGGATTTAATTTGATTGAATGAGCCCTAAATATAGTAATCACATGACTTTAAAGTGGTCACATGACCATAGTCAAAGTCATGTGATTGCTTTAAAAAAAAAATGTATTTTTAATTTATAGGATAAATTAATCTTCCACCCAATAACTGTCACAATCCTCAATAGCTTTAGAAGTAGAGCATTGGGAGGGTTTGAGAGTTGTGGGTTCAAACCCTGCTGGGGAAATGCACATGTGATTTGTATGTAAGGGGAGTTTTACAACCCTTCATGGGGGAAGGGGTTTGGGGTGGGGGGCAAAAGGTGGATAAGGATTAAGTTGAGTAACTTGCGAAAGAATATAAAGGAAATAAAAATAATAATAATAACAGAAGTAATAAAATAATATTTTTATTGTAATTTTTTATAGTAATTTTTTTTTTTTTACAAAACATTCTTTTCTCTATTTATAAAATTTCCAACATGTTATAACAAACAAGTTTTATTTCTATTTTTATTTCATACATACTTATGAAGTATGTATGAAATAAAAATTTCATACATAATAAGGGTTTAAACTTTAATAAACTTTAATAAGGGTTTACAATATAAGGGTTAACATTAGTCAAAATCATATCTCATCTCATCTTTGCATGTGGTTCTGTCCACCGACCAGCTTCCTTTAGGCGTCTCAGTTCAATGTCCCCAGCTGCACTCAGGTCTTTCCCATCTGCTTGGCATCTGCATCCAGGAGCTCTGTAAAACATAGAGCAGGAACTAATGGGTTTGAATAAGAGCCTAATATTTGCGCTAAAAACTCACTAAAACCATACAGATCTTTTCTTTTCAGTAGTTGGCCGTCCCTGGCAAGAATGCCTCACTAGAAACAAAACGCAGTGGAAAGGAATTGCTTTAAAAGGTATGTTGGTAAGCATGTGACTGAAAAGGGGGATATGGACAGTACTTTCCTTAATATAGACACATAAGGCCACAACAAATTGATGATTTGTTCTACGGATTTTAGCCAAAAAAAAATGGAGCGAGCGAGCGAAATAAAAATAAATTAATTTTTATTCTATTTTTAAAAAAATCACAGGCGAGCGAAGAGCGAAAAATAAAAAATAGATATATTGTCTCTGTAAATTGATATTTGTTGCCAAATAAATGCATGATATCTTCAAAATACAAACACAAGGTCATTTAGTAGTACTAACTTATTTTAACTCTAGTCCAATGTTTGTTAAAGTATGATAAACAAAATATTCTCCAATAGTTATTCTGCTTATTCACAACAGGTAGTGACTACTTAATATTAACATGGTACACTGTACTTTTCACTAGCAAAGTTATATAAGAAGCTCAGTCTTCTGTCAATGAAAGTTAAATAGCATGACAATAAATAATATGCTAAACATCAAGCGTAAGAAATATCTTCAATTTGTATTAGTTCTAAATATCATAGGTTATAGTAGTATACATTATACTCAAATGCATTACTTTGGTTAGTTTAGCAATGTTAAAATTAGAAATGAGAAGTTTCAGTTTTGTAAAGTAAAAAACAACATAACTTCCTAATGAAAGAACAATAAGAAACAGATAGTTATTTTATTTTAATATAAAACACATGCCTTTTAATCAAAACTATTTATAGATGTGATTAGTAGGAGCCCTTTATTTTAACATAGCACAGTGACATATATTTGTCTAATTTGAGTGCCAAACAAGAGATGTGTTTGTCAGAAACACAATGCCCCCTACTGCGCCGCTTTGAAAATATATATTTATTTTTTTACATGAACTTGACCTTTCACCACTCAAAATGTGCAGCTCCATGAGATACACATGCATGCCAAATATCAAGTCAATATTGCAAAAAGTATGGCCAATGTTAAAGTTTTCGGACAGACAGACGGACAGTTCAACTGCTATATGCCACCCTACCGGGGGCATAAAACGACTAGTATCAGTTCTAGTATATTTATTAAATGACTAGTACTATAATATATATTTATAACAATAGTAGTAGAACAATATTTAGCGTGACTATTTAAAAAACACATCAATTTACAATAAAACATACTTTTCCAAGAAAAGTGCAATCACAAATGACTAGTATCAACTTTAATCTTAACACAAAACAATTAAAATCTGTAGAAATAGAAATTAAACTGGAAAATACGAAACACTAATATTTTTAAAAGTTAAAGCATTTGCTCTTTATTCCAATCCATGATTTTTCATTTTCAATCACAACATGTTAACATTTATAAACATGATGATGATGGTCATCATAAACACATACTTTTGCTTTGGTCTAATTTACAAACCAAATCAAAGTAAGAACTTTTGAAGGCTTGAATGAGTTCATTTGACTTTTTGTTTTTTTTTAAACTTCTTGGCGCCCTATGTTTTTGCCTCTTTTCCAGAATGTCGACAAGACACACAAATTGGCCTGACAATGGAATATTTTGTATACAAATCTGCAATATATGCATCGTTGTCATCTAACAGACAGTCAGGAGATCCACAGTGGATGCACACTGGTGGTAGGTAATGCCGACACTTGGCTGAGAAATAAGCTGTTTCCACCTCAGAGCTGCAGGTCACGCATCTCCGAACATACAGGTCAGGTGCATCTTCCAACTGATCTCCACAGATATACAAATGGCATGCCTTAATGTTCCGCAAGAATTCCTCCTGCAAGGAAGTGAAATGTTATGGAGCTTTTCACAAAATTGACAGTCATCATTATTCGCCCTATCCAAACAGAAAAAATCTATGGTCTTTTTTTCAGGCTTTCTAGAAATTCCCAATTTTACCAGCCTGAAGTGCTTGTAAAACTCATAAAACAGATATTAAACAATTTCTAATTTTATTTTCGCTATTTTTTTTTCCAAAAAGAATTTGAGCAACTTTAAGCAACTTTATCAACTGCCATTAGAAGCTTACTTTCAGAAAGATGAAAGTACGAAGAAAATTGCCATGTATTTGAAGGATTAAATAAAATTAAAAAAAAATTGTGTCTGTTATTTTGAACAAAATGTACACAAATGGCTTCGCTCGAAAATTCTGACTCAGGCTAGTAAAATTTCCCATATTACTAAATTTCTATTACTGTAATACTTCTCCAAAGCCTCTTCATAGACATGGAATTGATGGCAGCTATGTCTTGGATAAGTTCAAGAGCACATACATGTAACTAAGGAATAAGTGAATCAATATGTGTGAAAATTGTGTCATGTTAATCTACACTTCATGGTGATTCGCATGCAAACAAATTGCCAGAAGGATTGACCGACAGAGTGACTCCAATAAATTGCCTCCCAACCTTTGTGTTTGCAGCATTATTAGACTTGAAACCTATTCAAATCAAAGCAAAAACGAATGCATTTCCTTCATATTAAGATTATCATTTACCAATGCATTTTTTGTTTTACAACTATTTATATCTTGAATGGGCCTTTGATGGTATGAAATAAAAAACAATGTTTTGCAATGTCAATCTGGTGATATATTAACACATACCGTGTTTGATCAGACATTAACAAAAAATATTCGGGCTCTAAGTTGCAAACCAACAAGCCAAAGAGCTTTTTTCTGATCTGTAAAAATATGTATCATTCATATCAATTTATTGGATCAATACGTGTCTTTTTATAATCCTGCCAAACTGTGTATAACTGTGATGTTTAAATGTTAATTTAGACTCTTAAAAATTATGTAACCAACATGTTATGATCCTATAATGTTGAAACACGCTGTAGATTGTATTTTTACAAAACGTTTACCTGTTGTCGGTCAAGCTTGTTTGGACTGAAGACACATCTTGGCCTGCTACATTCTCCGCAAAGGACAGCATCTCGAAGCTTCTCATTCTAAAACAACATGGAAAGATATAGTGTAATGAAAGCAAAAATATTTTTAAAATGCTTTTTATGGCAAAATGCCCGCTTCAATTTCCAGCCTGCAAAAATGTTGACAACATGATATCATTTTGACATGATCACTTTTTCTCTTGGTGTTGCCAATTGCCAGGTGGAAGAAGGAACGGATGTATACTGCAACAAAAATGCACTTGGAATATTTCTCTGATTTTTATTTTAATATCACAGTTGTAATTCAATGAGGTTTAGTTTAAACCTATTTATTTTAGCTCGATTGCATTGAAAGCCTTAGGCTTTTTTGAAACGCTCTAGAGTCCTTTTCCTGGGACTAGAACCAGTACTTGGTGTCTATGGGGAGATCTAAAGCACGCTCCTACTATGGCAATTGAACCCGTGACCTCTCGGTCGCTAGGCGGACACCATATCCACTTTGCCAAGGCGACCTTACAATAAGGTTTGACAGTTTGACCTAAATATAATAATATAAACATGAAATAAAGTGTTAAGTGATTTGCGAGCTTCTAAAATTTTATAATTATCATTACCCTCAAAATTTCTCGATTCTCTTTATCATGGTTTTGTAATTCCTCATCATAGGTTCCACATGGTCTGGTTGAGGGTCTGTACTTGTCACGGGTCAGGGCTTTCCCAAACAACTGGAATTATTATTATGTTATTATAATTTATATAATTGAATTGGCATGTTTAAACCTTATCTCAAATGTTGCTTCCAGTTTCTAAACACAATAGTCACACATTATCATTTAAATCATTAAATTAACTACATGTCAGCTGGACAAGTTAAGTTAACTAAAATGTCAACAAGGTATATAGTTAAGTATATTTATGCCTTTTTATTAAACAAAAGGCAGAACATAATATGTTGTCAGATCAATGAAGTAAACATGAGTAAATTGATTATTCAAATTTAATTGTAACTATTGACCATTTGCACAGGTACACAACCTTCAAATGCCAAAGTAAGTTTCCAAAATATATTTGTAATTTACACAACTTCATCCATTCAATAAATATGTCATATAATGGAATACAAATGCGATAAATATACCTCACTGAATGGTAGGTAGTGTTCACCATTTTCGTCAGGCTTTGGTTCAGGGAGGAACCTGAGGCGGTCAAAAACATCCTGATCTCGGACTGGGTTGACGGAGCAGTAGCCACATTCATCGGATGAACACTTCTTTAACTGGAAGCAGTAGTGGCTGGATTCTGCATGCCTCTCAAAGAAATCCTTTAGAAGAAAGGACACTGATGTTTATAGACCCTCTTCCATATTAATAACATGTTGTTTTTTTGTCATTTTTTAAACAAGATGTATCTTTATACATAGGTTGATTTTTCATTATAAAATATAATAAACACACGTTTTCATTAATATTGTTAATAAGACAGCATAGCCTTCACAATATCCAATATTTAATAAAAAATGAATAATGTTACCCGGTAAACATTTAACTTTTAAAATTGAATAATTGTGTATTGTTCTGCGAAAACTGGACATAATGCTTGTGCATAAATTGTCATCCCAGATTAGCCTGTGCAGTCCACACAGGCTAATCTGGGACGACACTTTACGCACATGCATTATGCCCAGTTTTCTCAGAAAGCGACACAGTTAAACTTTCCATAACCTAGACAAATTGCTTGCCTGTGCCAGATGCATATTTTAAGGTTGAATGTTAAAAACCTTTATTTGTTTTTCTGTCAGATAATAGTATACGCACTGGCGCATATTAATTTAATGCGAAACAAATACTTAAATTGGAAGTGACATATTAAAAACTAATATAAATATGCATTATGTAACCAGTGACCATAAGCAATTTTAGTAGAGGGCAATATACAGTTATATCAATATAATTTTACTGAGAACAACAATTATTATATCATTTCCAGACAAGCAGGACATTATCTATGCATTTTTCTTTAAAAAATAAATTTAGTTTGTTTTACCTGCAGATGCTTGCTTTTCTTCAATTCAGCGCTTTTTGTGTCAGCTGTGGCTACTGGACTATCTGCTCCAAAGCCAACACCAGTGATATCTAAGATGGATGTGATCTCTTCATCTGATACCCCTTTCAAAGTTTTAACAGGGTTTCCTTTCAAGCTCATTTGTGAGAAACGTTTGTTCACAAGATCAACCACTGGTTCCATACTTTTCTTGAAAGCCTCATTCAGACCATCTTTTAGTCTGGCTTGGTTTCTTACTGCAGTTAGAGAAGACAAGTTTTTAACCATCTGTTCATACTTCTCTTCCATTTCATTTCTGTCTAGCGCAACATGCTGCAAGGCCAAATTTAAAATGGACATGCAACGTTCAGCTGGGTTGGTCCAACTATGTGATGGTGCCGTTCGGAGTGCAATTAGCATGTCCAAATCTAAATGCATGAAGATAAGAGTGAGCGACAACTTAACCGTTTCATAAGTGACTCTATGATCCGGTCCTCCATCAGTATAAAGGCACATGATTGGGGTTCTCAAATTTAATCCATCTGCAGAGTAGGCATCATTTAATCTTACGAGTTCAATAACTTGAGCAGCATGTCTAAATGGGCTAGATGGGCTGAATACCTTTTCTTTTGTTGTCACATGCATGTCCCCTGAAAAGAAGCTGTCTTTCGAGTCCCTAGGAATTTCTGTGACAAGAACAACTGAAGGAACAAGACCGCAAAGATGAAAATCATGGTCAGTTGCAACTAATACAGGTCCCTCTGAAGGTGTTAGAACCTTGTTATGCCCTCTTACTCCAGTTGATATAGGGATTCCTGGTTCTCCCACTGGAACTATTGCCTTGTCGTCCATGCATAAGAACATAGCACTGTCTCTAAACATCACACAAAATTCTTTCATATACTGAAAGTATTTTGCAGCATAGTGTGAATCAGGATGTGAAACTCTTGCCTGGCGTGTCTGCACACGGAATTTAACATTGAACTGACCAGTGTACCTTAAAGCAGTCTTATGAAATGGATTACTGGGACAAAACTGCAGTCGGATCGTTTCATTGCTAGGAATGGGTGTTCCATCAGGCACTCTTTTACAAATGTCATTCTTTAAAGTCTCTATTGAAATTGCCAATGGCAAATACATTTCATCACATTTTCGTCTTTCACTGACCTGTAAAACCTGTTCTTCAAAGAACTTTCCCATTTCTTCAAAAAAGGCATCATAATATGTATCAGAGCCATTAGTTGCTCGTAAATCAATCAATAACTGAGAGTCATCTGCGCCTATGATCTTCGACACCCTTTCATTAATTTCTTTTTCACTGGAAGAATTGGCACTTTCTTCATGCCCTGTTAGGCTAAAATACATGTGTCTAACGACTGACTTTGGGCATTTCACATAACTTATAAACTTGTCAATAAATTCGTCTCATAGCCCTGCTTGAGAATGTCGGAAGATCTTCTGAAATTTGAGAGATAACTTTCATGTTGCGGGATGTTTTGTCTTCTGTTTGACCTACTGGAACACTCCAAATGAAATTTAATGTTCCTATGCTTCCTCCATAAGCAACCCTATACAACATAATCGGTTTGGACAAACGAAGGTTTTTGATGAATTTGCGACGTTCAATACGATTATCGGGACAAAACTTGTCAAGGTGCACATAGGTATAATCTGATGTTTTCACTACTGTCTGGTTTAAATGACTATATTCTTCTTTAACATTGGACGGTGTTACAGGATCTATGCAAACCGAGTTCGAGTCACCGCAGTTAGCTGTTTCTCTTTTATGACTTATGTTTTGGTGTTTTTGGTTATCATTTTCAAGTCTGTCTTTGTATTGTTTTAGAGATTCTGCTAATTCACCCATGATTTTGGCTAACACTGTGTTTCGTTTATCACTCAATGATGGCAAACTAAGGGCGGAGTATAGATCACCAACCAATTCGCCAAGTCTGGCTGCCTTTACAATAGGTGGTCTGTGCCTAAGTAATTTGTAGCTGTTGTAATTTTGAAATTTGTTTAATTCAGTTGGAACATGACAACTGGCATCTTTCAGTCTTGCATGGCAGTGATCTACGTACCACAAGGCATTGCTGAGAGATTTTAGGGCTTGTTTTCCACTGTCCTCGACAATATTAGATGGCCATCCACACCCAGTACTTTGGGCCCAATCAATCAAGTCGCAGTACAGGTGTTGTGGACCAGAAAGTTTCTTTACTTTTGAGCTTGTGTTTACTTCATATTTTTTGGGCATAATGTATACCTTGGACTTGTTCATTAAAACTGTGAATGCATTGGAGTTTGAACTTGTTGATGGAAGTCGTGCAGAATTAATTGTATATTCGACCATTTTTTTGTCAAGTTCTACTGCGACATTTAGTTGCATGTTGATGTTCGAAATTTTTATTCTATCGCTACTACCAACTTTACTGCAGATATTTACAGAATTCACGCATTCGGGCGACATTTCGAGGCCTGATGATGATGCGGCTGCGATGAATAAATCGCTAAAATCATCCGTAATCCGGTGACACATTGCCACAGGAGAAAAAATTGAATTACCATTGGTGTCTTTCGCCGACACGACTATGCAGACGAGCGCCGCCATTATTTTACCATAAACCAATCTCATTATTATCGCAAAGCGTTATAAAAGTCGTAAAATACGTAGGCTAAATTAAACTAAATCTGTAAACAAATACATGCGGAGCAAAATTGTTGCTGCGGGCGCGAAATAAAAATAAAAATATTTTTATTTAGTTTTAAGATTTTTAGGTGCGGCAAATCCGACGAACATTTAATCAATTTGTTGTGGCCTAATAAGGCATTTGGTAAATTGCTTACCCATCAATTTTTCACAAGCATTTTGTTTTTTATACCGGTCTCACTTTGGAAAATCTCTGCTTTAATGCATTTGTGTGAAGTATCGTCCTAGATTAGCCTGTGCAGTCTGCACAGGCTAATCAGGGATTTCACTTTTCATTTTATGGTATTTTTTATTTAAATTAGGTGTCTTTCTCTTATCAAAAGTCAAGGTGGAAAGTGTTTACCCTGATTAGTCTGTGCGGACTACACAAGCTAATCTGGGACGAGACTTTACCCAAATGTCTTATGCCCCATTTTATTCCTGATTTAGGCACTTTCTTTTCCCCAAAGATTGGTATAGTTTGACTTAAAACAAGACATTTGGATTAACATTTTACATTTCTACTCTTATTGAAATTACATAGTGCCTGCAAACATTACATAGTGCCTGCAAACATTACATAGTGCCTGCAAACATTACATAGTGCCTGCAAACATGACATATTGCCTGCAAACATTACATAGTGCCTGCAAACATGACATAGTGACTGCAAACATGACATAGTGCCTGCAAACATGACAGTGCCTGCATTACATAGTGCCTGCAAACATGACATAGTGCCTGCAAACATGACATAGTGCCTGCAAACATTACATAGTGCCTGCAAACATGACATAGTGCCTGCAAACATTACATAGTGCCTGCAAACATTACATAGTGCCTGCAAACATAGCATAGTGCCTGCAAACATGACATATTGCCTGCAAACATTACATATTGCCTGCAAACATGACATAGTGCCTGCAAACATGACATAGTGCCTGCAAACATGACATAGTGCCTGCAAACATTACATAGTGCCTGCAAACATTACATAGTGCCTGCAAACATTACATAGTGCCTGCAAACATTACATAGTGCCTGCAAACATTACATAGTGCCTGCAAACATATTTGAAAAGTTTCATGATTAGCAGATGTCAATGTTTTTTTATGTAGTTTGGGGATAAAATTCCAGTTTGTTTCACTACATAAAAGACAAACATATTTTTGTTAACATTTTCCTCATGTGAAGATGTTAACTTTCATGTTAAGCTCTAATTCTCTTTAATTAGGTCATTTGGACTGAAATTTGTATATTGGTGTTGTTGCTTTTTTGCTGAGAAATACTTGAAAATTGAGGATACAAGTGTTTATACAATTATATTTAAAAGAAAAGTTCAAATAATGCAGTTGGACAGGAAGAAGAACTAGAAGTAGTTTTTTTTGGAAACCTTCCATCGGGATTTTTTGGCAGTGATTTGGGAAAAAATGTACTGGAATGGGAAATCTCAGGCTGTCTGGGGAGTCTTGAATACCCTGTGGTCCTACAACTAAGGAATATTTTCACTTAATCAATCAGTCTGTAAAATACGACAAACCACAAAAATAGCTCAACTTTCTTCGGACAAGCCGTATTATTATTCCCGAATTGCTCATGTGACCTCAACATATTAATAGCTGAGCAGTCTGGGAAAACTGGGCTTAATGCATTTGGTTGTAGTGTCATCCAAGATTAGCCTGTGCAATTAGCATAAGCTAATTATGGATGACAGTTTGCATAATTTTTATTTTTTTTAAGAGACTTCCTTAAAAGAAAAATTCCTGAAAAGTGGCATGTGTCCTCAATGATTAACCTGTGCAGACTTCACAGGCTTGTATGGAATTTACTTTATCAACTTGCGTTAAGCCCAATTTTTCCAGAAAGTGGCTCTAAATAGGTCTTAAACCCTTTCACAAAAGTGGAGCATGTTACACAGATGCAGAACAGAGAAAGCGGGATCAAGGTGAAGGACATAAACTCGACGCAAAACCAGCCGTTGAAGAGAAAAAGGCGACAGAAGAAAAATCACTGCCAGAACCCTCCAAAACCCCCGACAATTCGG